>NC_047129.1:5526931-5666931 GCF_009829125.3 Periophthalmus magnuspinnatus | reverse complement strand
TTATATATACTTGTGTTATTTTTATTTAACACACATGCAAAAAAGAAAGAAATCAGGTAGTGTGCAAATATATTTTCACAGCGCTATAACGGCCTCCCTCAGTCTCCTGAAACAGAATCATTTTGCAAATAGAATCTACGCAGAAATACACCTGGGGGCTACAACTATACAGAAGCAGTACTGGATAATAAGCTCATGGACCCTTAAGGGGCATGTACTTCACTTTTCTTTTCCATCTCAATCACCCATTCACCACAGACACAGTTTCAATTACTGCATTTCCTCGCCAAAGTATACAAGATTTACTAACAATAGTCTTAATACATTTTTCCTATTTTTAGACAAACCTTTACACCATACTGTATCCATTTATGCTTCTCATTAACGCGTGGTATTCCTCTTTGCAGACAGTGGAAAATGCCCATAGTGACAGTGCAGTAAAGTGTGATTTATGCTGCAAAGGTCTAATTGGCAGCGTTCCCCGTCTCTGTGCTGCACTGCTCTCGCTTTCTGACTTATTTGAGAAACCTTGGGAGATATACACTTGGCCTTAAACTTCAATAGCCCCTCTCCAATCATTTATCTTAGTCTGGGCCATGCGTTGAATATAGAACAGTGTGGCTTCTGTGGAAATATTGATTTACATACTTCAGCAGAACAATGTCTTGATGGAAGATACAGTCATGTGTTTTATAAGTGAAGTCCGTTATAAGTAGCCCATATAATTTTATACCTAACCGTCATTTTTCCAGCGGTTTTCCATAAAAACGGAATATCTTTGTCTATAAAATGTAGTGCGGAGCTATTTGATACTGTAATCGTGTCAAAACTGAGGGGGTTTATTAAAATACGTAGAAGATAGACGGATTTCATAAGTTGATTTTGCACAATTGTTGCGTCTAAAAAGTGCATTTGGGGGCACTTTGGCGGCCTCGCGTTTTTCCTCATGTGTTTCTAAGGAGTTGAACCGACAGCTTGTGTCAACAGCTCATCCATTAGGAATACCCAGGGACTTTGAGGATCTTTCCATAGAGGGATTCCAGGACAGTGTTAGTAAACAGGGTTTTTACAGACAGACATTTACACTCGCAGTTAGTCTTTTGTGTGAATGTTATTTTGTTAACACTGTTGCCGCAGAATTACAGCTGTTTATGTCTGATGTCTACACCAAAATGACAATAACACCACAAGTATTTATGCTGTTGTTGAATAGGATTTTAGCTTTTACCAATTACATTAAGTTAACACTAAGATTAGGTTCAACATTTGTGGCTTTTCTTTAACCTCCTGAGACCTGAGACATGCTTTATTAATTTCTCTTTGTTATTTGGGCTGATTGGATTTGATGGATGTAAAAACAAAGAATTATCTTTTTACATTATGTAGTTTCTGAGAAAAATTATGTCCACATATGAGGACATTCATTCTTAATTATTTTGATAAAACATGTCAATAATGATTTGCAAAAACTATTTTTAAGTGCCTGAACGCAGCAACATTTGTCCTGAATGTAAAAACAAAATGAGAAACAACAATTGTGCCTCTTGGAACAATGTGTCTCATGTGAAGAGCTGCTGACAGGAGCAGGAGACATGATCCTTTACAAAAAAATAAAATAAATAAAAAACATTCTAAACTCTTAAAAATATTCTAAATTGAACATATTTGCATTGTTACTGTTCTTGTTGCTGTTCTTCTTCTTCTAAAAAAATTGCATTGTGGCCTTGACAACCCAAAATGTCTTGTCCACATATGTGGACGCCGGGTCCTAAGAGGACCTATGAACCACTAATACACTTGCTCTTGTATAGCTTAACATTTTCTTTAAAGTCCTTATTTGTAATAAGATCCGGCCCAGTTGTAGTCTCACATATCACCACTAGATGCTGTCTACATTACTGCAGTCTGATAGTGTGCCAGCTCTGGCCAAACAGAAAAACACCAGAGAGCACAGGTGAGAAAGGCAGGGTGAATTAATAAAACTACAGATAATAGCATTGACCATTCATTCCTAGTTTTAAATACTACTGTAGTCATTTAGATTGGCACATTGACAATAACATGTGGTTGAAGCACATTTTACACATGTGCTTATATGGAAAATATACAATATAGCAGACAACTAATGTACACCTCTCAAATCACCTCCCAATTAAAGTATTTGCTGTTACTGGATACTATGACATAAAGCTTGAAGAGCAGATTTTTACTTTCTTTTCTCGTTGTTAAACTCAGACTGACAGGAGCAGACTGACCCTCCTCACAGAATTCACATGGTCATTCAGGCTCTCCAAACATGACCCACAGTCATTAAACAGATTTACGGAGGCTGCTGATTCTTTTACACAGTGTTTTATTTGTGAGAATTTATCGCTCTGCACCTACACAACAGTAAATGGGACGTCCCACCTGAGCCACTAAAAGTTACATCCACACTCAATACATCAGCGGCCATAACTTTTACAGCCCCAATCACAATTCTTCACACTTGTGTCATTGGCATGTTATGCACACAGCCTACACATGTCCTCTGTAAATCCCCCTAGAGCTGTTTAGTACCTATCCTAACACTTAACAAATCCTATTCCAGCTCAGATTATAGTGACGAGTTGCAGAAGTATCATAGTTCTCTCTCCTGGGTGATATTTGTTTCATTTAGAGGAAGGACTAGGGTGCGTGAGGCGTGAAGAATTAGGCCCAGACTGGAGCACAGACCTTGGCCCCACACTGAACATGTTATTAAAGCAGAGAAAGTTGTTACAGTGCTGTTTCTCTTGAAGCTAACCCAAAGCTCTCCACGTCTGCGGTCCAAGAGAGAATATATATAACCTCCCTCACACTTTCTCTGTCTGTACGCTCTGTTTTCATCCCAGTTTGCTGTTTCAGCTTTTCTCATTTCTGCCTCACTGAAGTGTAGACTTTTCAATGACATTTTTTGTGATATTGAAAGTTGTTTTCCTTTGTTGAACAGAATAATGATGATAAACATATATGCAGTTTATATAATGTCTGGAAATGGATGATTTTCTGCTTTCAGTGCTGCAGTATAGTTTAACTTGTAACAGAAGGTGTAAAAGATGGTACATTTTCTGCTCTCACCCCAGTTGACCTTGTTCTTGTTCTGATACATCTGCTGCACATAGGGTTCTTCCCAGCTCCAATCTGTTCAGGCTGATAACAGGGTTCACATTATCAGTGCTTTAGACTAGTACTGGCACAGGTCTGCTATAAGAGGCTGCAGAGGAGTAGAGCTCTCACTCTGGCACCATGCGTTGGACCCCTGCTCTCCTGCTGCTGTACGCAGCCTATGGTGAGTCCACAGCTCAGTGTAAATACACAAGAGTCCAATGAATACACTGCTGTGTTGTGTTTTAGTGTTTGGCTGTGGCACTCCTGCCATCAAACCCAACACCAACCGAGTGGTGAACGGAGAGGACGCCCTGCCCCACAGCTGGCCCTGGCAGGTACACGGGGCACTGGGGGGCGATAACATACGATATGTGTTTTAGAAAAGGGGATCTATGGATGTTAATATTCATTTACTGCAGGAATATTATTGTACATATAATTTCTGCTTTACTTAATTTATGCCATAAGAAGCAATAATTATAGATATATTTTAAACAATTGTGTCATTATAGAGGGAAGAGAGTTTAGACATTATTTTGTATGTAAAATGTCATGGTCAAGATTTATTTATAAAGCATGTTTTAAAATACCCAAATGCCCAAGTTGAAATGGAAAGAAAGCTACTTCTAATTGCAATATGCAGTTATGTCCTTTCTAACTATTTGAGTTATATTTTCATGGGACCCCACTGATCACAAAATAAAAAGCCTCCCTTTTACACAAGCATGTTCTGTAGAATTAGGGATTAACTGATGCAGCTTTTTCAGTTTCAATGCCGATTGTGATATAAGTATAAATATATAAAGTATGTAAATGAGACAAAACCAATCAAATGTTATGTAGCTGTTATTTTTCTACAGAACACTACAGAACTACAGAACAATATTGTATAAATAGAAATTAAAATATTATGAGCCAGGATATCAGCTGAACCGATACTTAGAGGCAGATATCCAATCCAGCAAAATTTTCAGTATCAGCAACAATAGTATCAGAATGCTGCCTCTCTAGTCTTGATACACTACCCAAATCCTCCATCTACTCATGTTTGGGCACTGTTCCCTCAGCCACCATTAGATGGTAGTAAACTCTAACACTGCAGACTGTCTCACCTGTCCTGTGGTTGTCAGATCTCGCTGCAGGTGAAGCACGGCTCGCGCTTTCATCATACCTGTGGGGGCACTTTGATCGCCCCTCGCTGGGTCCTCACCGCGGGACACTGCATCTGGTGAGAGGGAGAGCGAGAGAGAGAGATGTACAGGAAAAGTCTTTATTCTACCTTCAAAGGCCAGTATGGATGTGATGTGCCCTCTGTTGCATATAGGCCTGGAGATGTGTACCGAGTGGTCCTGGGGGAGCATGACATGAGTGTTCAGGAGGGCACAGAGCAGACCAGAGAAATCCTCCGCATTGTGGTTCATCCGGACTGGGACATCAACTTTGTGGCCAGAGGGTGAGAGGAAATAGGTGCAAAGTTTACCTGCTACAACACACAGATTAGCCTTAACATTATGACCACTGACCGGTGGAATATTATCAAATGTAAATGAGTTTATGTGTTAAAAGTGATATATTTAGCCAGCATAAGTACTTGAGTGAGTTTGATAATAGTAAAATTATGATAGAAACTGGAATTAAAAAGGCGATGTACTAAAAACAGTGTTGCTCTGCCTGATAAAATATTGTTTCTCATCAGTTAAATGTACAATATATATTTCTTTTTTTGTGGTGGAGCATTCATTTATACCTTGTCTCCATGGAGATGTTATTGCTTTGTCTGGAATATTCCGTAGTATAGCATTTATCTATGTCTATGCTTATCTATGTCCATGGAGAAGAAAGCCACTGCAGGTTTTCATATAACAAATAAATGCAAGTTTGTTTAATTTAATGGCAAAGGCAAATAATACATCACCAGAAAAGTAACATAGTGCACCTTTAATTAGACTGCTAACATTGTAAAAATCATAACGTTCAGTGTAACTTAATGCTCATATGTGCCTTACAGAAATGACCTGGCCCTGCTCAAACTGGACAAGAGCCCCATAATGACGGACAGCGTTAGCCCAGCCTGTCTCCCGGAGGAGGGCGAGATCATGGCCCATGGGACGCCCTGTTTTATCTCAGGCTGGGGCAACCTTTACAGTAACTACCACACTCCTGTTTGACTCACCCTCAGCCCCACATCACAGAGTTTATAAGAGACAACAACAACAACAACAGAGAAGACAGAGAGTGTAGCCATTATACCTGTCAATCACAGTCACTTTATCTGTCAAGCTGGACACAGTCTCTAGTATCTCCAGTGAAAACTACATAACAATATGGCAAGAGCAGGTAGTGTTTGTGCCACCAAGCATCAATATAACAAGCTGTTAAGATTTTTTGGCACAGTTTTGAGTCTCAAGGGGAAGCCCAATAGTAGCACCATATATTAGCTACAGTACGATGTCTTATGAATTGAGAAGAAGACTTATCTCTTAATTGGTGTAATTACTTTGACAGAGAGGGAACCAGAGCCAAGCAGTAATTATTTGACAACTCACAAACTGAGAACAAATGAGGACTTTTTGATTGGAAGGGCTTTCAAATACTGCAGTTGTGACTCGGACTGAAAATACAGAATTCAATGTTGGATCCAAATGCTTATCCTAGAAAACAACAGAAAAATGACAAACAAAATACAAAATCTAAAAAACGCTGTCAACTATTATATATGTGTCCTGGGATAAGACACTTACACACACTATGTAACTTCTCTGGTAGAGGGATGGCACATGTTCCACTGTAGTACAGCATTAAACGTTTCTATCTTGCATTTATTCAGTTATAAGGCTTTAAATTGTAAAAAAAAAAAAAAAAAAAAAAAAAAAAAAAAAAAAAAAACTTGGATCTGACTTGTAATTTGGCCTTGTGGCATCACCTGCTAAGTGACAGACTTGTTTAATACTGTAAGTAATAACATCTTCATGGCATGGAAGATGTGGGACCCTCCAGGAGAAAAGCTACATGGTGCAACTTTATCCCCCAGTACAGTCCCATGTGGTGTATAGAGGAGTATATAGAGGAGTATAGATCTGAAAAACATGGTAGTCGACCTTTAAAAAGAAGCTACTGGCGTATCTTTTTTCCGTCAGTAGAGATGAGGCTATTTCTGCCCCTGTCATTTTCCTCTCCTGATTCCTGCTTACCTCAGCTGTCTGTTCTCTCACTGGACATGTGTTAAAAGCACATGATTACCCGCGCTCTCCCTCTCCTCCAGCTCACGGGCCCATGCCTGACAGACTGCAGCAGGCTCTCCTCCCAGTGGTGGAGCACAGCATCTGCAGTCAGAGCGACTGGTGGGGCATCACCGTCAAGAGCACCATGGTGTGTGCCGGAGGAGACATCAAGTCGGCGTGTAATGTGAGTCAGGCTGTTCTCATTTGTCAGGGATGATTTTGCTCAAGTTGCAGTCAAAAGTAGCCAAAAAGTAGGCTCAAGTTGGAATGAATTGAATGTAACTTTTCAAACTCAAAAAATGTCAGAGAAGTCACTGTACATACATGGTCTATTTGTAATTTAGCAAGGTACAAGTCAACCGTACTAATCATTTTATCTGTGCTTTGAAACCAACGACATATCAATACAGATGTGTGTATGTGGAGAGATTATAGCCAGGTATACTATGTAAGATTTCTGGTGGAAGATCTGCCACCTTCTTGTTGCCATGGGGATGTTATTGCTTTGTATAAAATGCTCTCTATATATACTATGGCATTAAACTTATCCATCCCCATGGACACAAACAGGTGAGATCTGTGGAGAGAAAGAATGTACAAATGAAATTTACATCCAAATAAATGTCATATCCGAGAAGTCTAACAAAGGCAGAGAGAAAAGTTAAGTGCAATTGTCCAAACTACATGTAACGTACGTGTACTCATATGCAGGGAGATTCTGGAGGTCCTCTGAACTGTCTGGGAGACGATGGGAAATGGTACGTGCAGGGCGTGACCAGCTTTGTGTCATCAACAAACTGCAATGAAGTGAGGAAGCCGACAGTGTTCACAAGGACCTCAGCTTTCACCCAGTGGCTCAACGAGGTACGTACTGTAGATTGATGCTTAAGTATGCACAACAATACCTACATTGAAACTTACCTGCGTCTATCATAACCAATTTGGACACTTTTACAGTAATATTATGTTTATTCCCTGACTGCACTTAGATGTGAGATCAGAAACCCATCGGACTCATTTCTACTAAATAAGTAATGTGTGAATGCAGCTTATAAAATATGAAATGTTGATGTGAAAAGCTGTCCAAGTACATTACAAATAAGCATTGAAAACATGGAAAGCCTGAGTCATCAACAAGGATTACAGCATATGAAAATGTATGCCTTTTCCAACAACAAAACGTGGCACGCAGTCTTGTAAAACTTGGATTTAATGTCTAATAATTGACAAAATCCGGCAGTTTTCTGGCCACTGTGCAAAGCGTTCATAAAGATGTGTTAGTCTGAAAAAAAAAAAACTAAAAAGTAAACAAAAAGAGCCATGGCACAACTGCTGGATCTGATAACCTTAATAGATTTGTCGCTCTAATTTAGCATGCAGCGCTAAGTTTAGTATTTAGCATCTTAAAATCTTGGTTTAAAGGTCTTGTATTACACGAAATTGACTCTTGTGAGGTCTAAGCCATGTTGGAATGTTGTTCCCTCATTAAAAACACACCCGAACTTGTGTTTTGTTTCATTCACACATGTCTGAGTAATCCTTCCGTCTATATTTCCAAAGCTCAAAATGCTCTATTCCACCTTGTGATGTCATGAAGCAGTGGGTTTCAACTTAACAGCTGCCGTTTACCTTTTGTTCAGTTGAAATTGGCAATTCCAGGGGGTGAAATGATCTAAATGCACTTCCTGTATTACCACATGACCTCACAGGGTGTGGTAATTATATCACATCTATAAAGCATATAGATCATTAATGGGTTTTTTTCATTACAGGTTATGACCAATTCCTGAAGACTGAACTGGTTCTGGACCGACTGCAACTCTTTTGAAGTCATTTGCACTTTGAGAATGGAATGACTTTGCAAGATGTGTATAAAATCCTACATCAACCCATTTTACATTTATATATTTATAGTTTTATAGCATTGCTTGAAAAACATTGTAGCGATGGTCATATACAGCAGCCTCATCAGTAGTTTATAGCCGCACGTCGCTCTCTACTCCCAGTCCAATCTGCATTTGTCAGGTGTAAATGAGGCACAGCACTATCACTGTGTAAATGATGAGAGGGCTGGTATAACTAGAGCGCTGAAAGATGGCCCCCGTGACAGAGAGAACAGGACGTATCCACGCCAACCGCTCCATCCGTCAGCACCGAGGTCGCCCCTTAGAAACACCGGATCATACTCCGCCCCTCACCTCTAATAGGGCATCTGCAATAGCTTATGTCAGCGATAAACAACACCACAAAATGCAAGTACTGTATTGAAATTGTAGCTATTCCTAACAACGATATATTTAAAGTCAGATTAAACCTGGAGCCCCACCTGCAACCACATTTCAGATAGAGCTGGTAAAGTGAGCCATGTCAGGAGGACGGGGTGTGGAGGCTTAACAAACAGTGTGATTGGTCAAACAGGTATCCATGTTTCAAACTTACCTGGCTGTAATCAGGATAGTACAGTGTGATGTCACATAGCACTTGAAACTGCCCTGGCCACTGGAAGCATCACACTCCAGAAACATGCAAAATTACCGTGTCTAATCTCATTTTAAATATGACCAGTTGATCTGTTTTAAGCATTGTACAAACTGATACACATTGCTCATTTTCACTTTAGTTGTTGACCTTATTCTGCCCCACCCACTTTTGCTCTAACTGTGACTAAACTGCTCTTTCTCTGTGGTGGCACTTGTGGTTAAGGGGGAATCCTATTCGTTTAAATGGAGAATTTGGGAAAGTTTTTGCTGCTAAATTCTGATATAAAGTAGGTTCATTTATGTGTTCATGTGCACCAACAAATCTGCACCATCACTGCTCCAATTCTCTGATGACGGCGGCGCCCACAGCAACTTCCGGAATAACGTGAATAAAAGTTCAGGTTTAACACTGCCAATAAAGGTGCACTGTGTAACTTTTCCGGTGGAGTGTCTCCCACCTGCTATCTCCACAGAGACGTTATTGCTTTGTCTAAGGTGGAATAAAATGCATCTCCATGGAAACAAGCAGGTGGCACAAACCAGATTTGCGGAGAGGCGCTCTGAGTGCATGTTTTTCAAGACATTTTTTAGCAAAAATAAACACGCGTAATTGGAAAAAAAATAAGATAGATTTGTAGGAATAACATCACGTAAAAAAGTTATGTACGTTAATATTATGATA
This sequence comes from Periophthalmus magnuspinnatus, assembly GCF_009829125.3. Taxonomy (NCBI): domain Eukaryota; kingdom Metazoa; phylum Chordata; class Actinopteri; order Gobiiformes; family Gobiidae; genus Periophthalmus; species Periophthalmus magnuspinnatus. The sequence continues at coordinate 5,657,419 of NC_047129.1, read as the reverse complement.
AATATTTTTTGTCTGCAGTGCAAAGTAGTTTAGATAATGTCAAAAATTATAACGTACAGGCCTAAAAAATGTACCTGTATTATAATAAACCTAAATACATATATAAATAATGCAGGGACAGTTTAAATATAAGTTTTAAGAGGGCCCAAACACAGTAAATACTAAACTCACTGTCGCTGTCTATGTCAATAACAAACTCCACCTCTCAAAGATATTAGTATTAAACATTTCATTTGTAAACACACAGCCGTGACTAAAACCAGTGCCTCATCATGGTTTACCCCCCTCTGCTGGTTCATCAGGGTAAAGATGTTTGCTCTTGACTATCACTGCAGCTCCGCTCAGTGGCCGCTCCGGGGTGGATCTACAAGGCTTCTGTTAAAGTCTGCACAACTCCCACCACACACACATTTACATAATATAACAACACTGCTGCTGCTCATCTCATCCACTAGAGGGCTATAGTGAGTCAATTATGATATTCCAAGGCCAGTTAAATGATTATCTGTTTACATTGGATTATTACTTGATGATAAACCAGGCTATACAGCAAGATAGTCATGAATAAATTATCTAATCTTTTTTTCCATTAGCTTTTCTTAAACTGTCTTTCCACTCATTGCTTTGTTCAGATGCTAAAGACCTGTTAAGTTGGTGATTGGGTCCCAGGACAAAGCAGCCCTGGGGTGATACCTCACACCACCTTTGAAATGTCACTGTCCAATGATGACATCACAGAAACTCAGAGCTGAGCGGCACAATAAAGTGTAGGACACATGTTTTACAGGGCAATGAGCAGGGATAAATATAGGTACTTTGTGAGGCTGTAAATATATCGACATGCTGACCCCATCTGTCCATAAAATAAATTGTTTTCAGAAAATTAGCAGTTTGAGTGTTAATGTAATCAAGACAAGCAATATTATACTTATACTGTTTTTCATTAGTGAGATTTTTATGCATAAATGATCTCATGTGTCTAATAATAATACATTTATGTTTATAGGTGCACAGATCATGTTAGAGGTTATAGTAGTTTGCTGGTTGCTCGTCATGTGAGCAGGTCAGATTTATACTCATCACTGAATGGTTTTGCAGAATGGAAGAACAATTGTGCTCATTTTTTTAGTCTGATTTTGAAGTTAATTACACCCCATCACATGAACCAGTGTGATATTTCATTTCAGTCTCAAATAGAAAACTCAGTGGTCTGAAGTGTTTTTGCACCTGCTGCTGAAAAAAGAAAAATCAATAAATGTCAAAACAGTAGATGGGATTTCAACCTCCGCAGATTTGTAGAACGATAAATTGTTTCTGTCTAATGGTGATTTTTTTCCCCCCCATAATTCCAGGCTGACAGGATTATCCATGCAGTTTTAGTTAAAAGAGACATTAGTTACACAGTGATAAGAGCGTATGCACTCGTGGGTCTGTGCTCATAACCTGATAATGGCCGGACGCCCCCTCACTGATCACTGATCCAGCTCAAAGCAGTTACAGCTGATCTTTATAGTTTTATGGATCAGTCTAACCACAGAACCCAGAGTGTGTCCACATGGGAGTAACCACAAGGTGATAATCTGACCCTCTGTGGACTGTGCCAGCAAGGCGGCGAGGTGGCAGGAACCCGTTGACCTGGCTGGTAATCATTCACTTATAAATTCATCAAACTAAACATTCACAAAGGTCACGTCAGGTGTGGGAATGCGAAGCAATACAACTGCACACACAAAGGAAGAAAATACTGTTATTGTGAGAAACAAAATGAATCTCTCATTTCTATAACTTAAATAATTCAATAAGTATAGAGGAATGTGTGTGGGTGGATGGACAATGCAACTCCAAAGGTCAAAGGTAACACTTCTGTGAATCCCCATCATAACCATACGCGGGTCTTCTGGTTCACTTTGAGTGCAGTGTGTGAGTAAATAAATTACTAGTATAGTTGAAGATCCTGAGTTTACAGACTTTAAACAGGTTTCTCATGCTCACGTCGTGTCTAGGGCCACTCTGTGTCAGGGGTCAGAAGCATATCAAACTATAATGTCTATATTAGGGCAGACAGTAGCAGCACAGCATTTAAATGTGATACAAACATCAGTGTGTTATCAGCTTCTATCACAAATCATCAGTCATAATTAATGGACTCCACCTGAAGTTTATGGTTAATATAGTATTACTGATACAAGAGGCCTACTGATAATTAAATAAACAGAGATCTGTAATTGTTAAGATAGCAGTGAGTGCATGTGTGTAATGATTACAACATATTTTCCTTGAATTGTAAATGTGGATTTTGGATGATTTGGATACATTATACATTTGTCTTGGAGATGGTGCCTCCAAGTCTCATGTGATGTGAGACATAACAGTGTTTCTCAAATGAATCACCTCATACAAAAGTAGATCACATTTACCTGTGAAAGTATTGATAATGTAAGAGAGAGATTTCACTGTGACAAAATACAGTACTCAACCCCACAAGTGTTCAAAATAATCAAAATAATGTCACTGAAATAAATTAGACAGAACATACAAACAGAAATGGAGTGCTTAATGCAGAGAAGAAGCATGCAATTTTAAAGGCTCAAATGGCACATTTAGTCCACAGGTCGGAGGTAGAATCATATGGCAAGTAAGTAACTACGCCTACACTGAACAATTACAACCTTAAATGGACAAGTCATTGCATAACATCCAAAATATGAATACAAAAAGACTGCTGTGACTGCACAAATAGTAAAACTGTTGTCTAAAACAGCTTTTTCATTTTTATGTGGCTGTTGTGCATGCTTTGTTTTGGTTTGTGAAGTTAGTGTCATCAGTTGGACGATTGCGGGTTAGTCAGTTGTTTTCAAAATCCCACACACTGTATTCAATTATAGCAGAAGAACTCACATGTGCATATTTTGTCATTGTTTATTACTGACTGCTGGCACCTCTGGGAGCTTTAATACTACAGATGCAAACCAAAAGAAACAAAATAAACACCATCTTTATACCACAACAAAACAAACTACCTGAATATTTACAAGCCATTTCAGCTCAGCTCCACAGCCCAGTTTGGCAGGTTACTCTATGTCAAAATGTGTCATTAAATGTAATGAAAATAATAATATTGCACAATAATCAAACCATCAGTGCTAATCAAACTGTAATAAGCTTTATCATTAAGTTAAGTAACAGCCTGTTTAATCTCCCTCCTAACTCGCTGAACCTTTTATATCCAAGTCTTAAATCTCATGAGATGAATTTATGGGACTTTGGGAGTAAGCAGGTACATTTACAGTTTAATCATTGACATATTTTCACACAGTTTACCTTAGATGTAATTACGGTCATATCTGCAGCAATAGGCAACGTATGCCTCCAGCTGTAAGTGTGCGTTATATCACCTTATCACAAACAAACAAGAGGAGAGCTCTGTCCAACTATCTACATATGTAAAGATGCACTGTGTAACTTTTCTGGTTAAGGGTCCACCTGCTTGTGTCCATGTAGATACCATCTCTTTAACCAATATGATAATGAACGATATGACCTTGAATTTATCCATCTCCATGGATACAGGTAGTGCCAGCAGGCCAAGTTACAGGTCAGATCTGTGGATAGGTGGGACTGAGCTAAGCAAGAATGTATGATTTTGCAATATAGCTTTTTAGTAAGTAGTAATTAAGAGAAGTTATTTTAAAGACTTTCTCAGTAAAACAACGTCCTTTCCAATACAGTCACCAGAGGGCGCTAGACTGAACTATAGTCTGCACCTGTGGGCCCTCGCTGTGCTAACTCTTCACACATACATGCTTTCGACACCTGTGTTAATGCATGCACTCAAAGCAGGTTTATTTTAACTTCTAAAGTAGGTCATGGTAGATATAGATAGCACTAACAGGAGCACTAAACTTATGAAGATGCCACACACACCATGGAATTAGATCATGGTGTAGGAATGTAAAGAAATGATGTATCAGTGCTGTTCAGAGACGAGCAGTTCTTCAACTTAACTGTACGTTCAATGTGTTCAAGTAGCCTAAGCATCGACAGACTTTTTTTTTTCTTTCCTCAATTCGGTGGGGTATATAATGCAACTTTTTTTAAATGTGGCCTTTTAAAAGACGCGACGTCGCTTTTATGTGTAAAACCAAGATCACCAACTAAACAAGGAGATGTTTCTCAAATGTAAATACCCCATGAACATTAGCTTTATCATTATAGTCCATTGATACTGGAGTGAGGAGCTGTTTCGCGCACAGCTTTACCTTCTCCTCTACTGAGTCACTTGCTCATGTGTGCGCGACCTTTGCAATAATAGCGGCGCGTGCGCTGCGCAGCGCGCGCTTAGACGTATAAAAGCAGCGCTGTGCCAGGATAGAGCAACAGGTAAGACAGGTGACCCTCCTCCTGCATCCTCACTTCACTTGTCTGCTCCACTCTCAACAGGTGCGTAAAGACCAGCGTTACTACTCAAGTGTGTTGTGTGCTCACACAAGAGACATGTATTTGTATGCAGGCTCTGTTTACCATATGTTACACAGAGATAACTGTTTAAATCAGTAATACCGTTTGTACGTTACAGTAAGTGCCTTCTATCTGCTTTTGTTTCACGGATAAAAGTCGGTGCTTCTAAATGCCGCAGTGCACACTGGACGTGCCTGTATTTTCATCTGGGTTTACTATGCAGGACCCGGATGTATTGTGTGTTTTTGTACTTGTACTTTTGTAACTGAAATTATGTTTTGTTTTTTTTTGTTTCAGTTATGGCTCCCAGACCTGAAGAGGGGACAGATCACTCTGGTCTTGGTATGTCCTTCCTCTTTTGATACTTAACTTTGCGCCTTTTACATTGCAGTCACTTTTACTGACTTTCTTTTTACATGATGATACTTGTAGAGAAATCCCCCTGCAGTAAAGATGTGGCTATACTCCCTGCCTATTCTACCGTGGATTTGATGAATGAGGAGAAAGACGGTTTCGACCCTTGGGACCTACCTGAACTGAAAGACACTGGGGTGAAGTGGTCAGGTGAGCGCCTCCACTTTCAGTCAGTCCTATAGAAGGATACTATGGGGCTTATACCAGTGTTTCTGTGCAGAGCTGGACACCCGAGGGAAGGTTATGAGAGTCCTGACTGGCATTCTGAAGCTGGTTCTGCTGCTTGGACTTCTCTACTTGTTCATTTGTTCCCTGGATGTGCTGAGTTCTGCTTTTCAACTGGTTGGAGGTAAGAACACTTATACCTTCAAGGCCACATAGTAAAAATGCTAAAACAATGGTTGATTTTGCACTGAATATAGAAGAATGCACATTTTGTACACATCCTATACAGCAATCATAAAGGCTAGATTTCCTACAGTAATTTTTGATTTTCATAGTAAGTAGTTGTAAAATAAAGCTCTCTCATTCTTTGTTCCATGTTACATTTTTACTTAGCTCATTGTATATTTATATTTGCCATAGATAAAGACAATAGACTGTACTTTTAAAATCTTGCTTCATGTTGCATTTAAGTCTGTAATAGTTAAAAATGCAATCTAATGTTATCGTCTTGAAATACGGCATAAAGAGCTAATTATATAGTGAATCTTTTGTTCCCTGTAATAGCAGTAAGTCAAGTCATTGTGGACAGGAATAGCCCTAGTGGTTGCTCCTTTGTATTTTTGGTATTAAACCTCTGTTGTGCTTATTCAGGTAAAGCTGCGGGTGACATCTTCCAGGAGAATGCAGTGCTGGCAAACCCTGTGGCCGGTCTGGTCATCGGAGTCTTAGTCACGGTCCTGGTCCAGAGCTCCAGCACGTCTTCATCCATCGTGGTCAGCATGGTCTCCTCCGGACGTGAGTCAAATCTGACTAAAAACTGTCGATACTGTCTATGTCATGTAGTTTATTTAGTATTACAACAGCAGAAAATACTACTTCCACCACGATTGTTACGATTTTAAATAGATTTGATACTAATCTTAAACCCAACCCACACATATGTAAAATGTCTTATTCGTTTGGTGCAGTGCTGGAGGTGAAGTCTGCAGTACCGATCATTATGGGTGCTAACATCGGGACATCAGTCACCAACACTATAGTGGCCATGATGCAGGCTGGAGACAGGAACGAGTTTAGAAGGTACAATCCCCTCTACTCTGTCACACATTAACGCCGTCTGTAAACCTGTAAAAACTTTCCTCTCTTTATCACAGCTCACACTTACACAGGCACGTATTGATTCAGTCTGATTTATGAAGGGATTAATTAAACGTGGCTAATTATTAATGAATAGTGAATAATAAAATGTTCTTCATAGTCACTATCTATTCTCTTACGTAACAAAATTGTAAAATCAACCTACGCCTTTGTTTTTGGATGTTGGCTTGTGCTAAATGTGGGTTCAATATAACGTGAATAAGCTTTTCTGCTATCATTTTTTCCAGTTTTCTGGCTCTTAGTATTGATTTCATGGATATAAATGATACAGACTTATTATAATTTCACACAAAAAAATTCAAATGGCTGTGGACATCTCGACTTATTATTAACGATGGCTGAGTCTCAATTCAAATGTGTTTAACTGCCCAACCCTACCACAGAATACACTTTTTTATTGTCCTTACTCCAGTATATGGCACCATGGTTCCCGATCTATACTCTTAAGTACTCCAGTAACCTGTCCAGGTGGTAATGTTATGGCTGATTGGGTTTGTTTATCATTTCCAGGGCGTTTGCTGGGGCCACGGTGCATGACTTCTTTAACTGGCTGTCAGTGCTGATCCTGTTGCCTCTGGAGGTGGCCACTGGAGTCCTGTACAAACTCACGGCCCTGATCATCGACTCGTTCCAAATCCAGAGCGGAGAGGATGCTCCCGACCTGCTCAACGTGATCACAGACCCCCTCACTGACTCCATTGTGCAGGTAGCTTATCTTATAGTACTTTTATGTACTCTGTGCTGTAATTTAAAAAGATATTTCTATAGTAAGGGTGTAAGGATTAATCATTTTTGCAATAAATGAGAAAAAACACTGAAGTAGAAGTGTGCATACAGTTACTATTGCTACTTAAGAAAATAATCTATTACTACATCTATAACATCTGCTACTACCACAATTTTTACTGTAAATGTAAAGTGATAACCTAATTTTTGTCCATGTAGTTCATCAAAAACTGTCCTATCCCAGTACAAATATATTATAAAAGCAGCTGTCTGCAGCTGTCTGCAGATAATTACAATCCGTTTTATCATCCGAGAATCAGAAATTGCGCTGTTGTTGCTAGTTTTTGTTAGTTTGACTGTGAAGGCAAACTTGTCTCTGAAACTTGCGAAAAGTTTTGTTTTTTGCATTTTTAAGGTTCCTTTATGACATCCTCAGCCGACATACTCCTTATTCTAGTCCCAAACCTGGATAAAAGGAGATCAGGGAGGGCATCCAGTTAAAAAACAACTCCAAATTTCACATGCACAGCAGATTGTAGAAGTGTAATTGTGGTTACCCTTGAATACAAAGGGAACATGACAGAATAAGACACCTCTGTAATAACACTGTATTTGTCCCCTGTGTTTTTTCCTACAGCTGGACAAGTCTGTAATTGCTGGTATTGCCACTGGTGACCCCGAAGCCAGAAACAAGAGTCTGGTCAAGCGCTGGTGCAAAACCTTCTCCAACTCTGTAAGCATGACCACAGCAACACAAATATTATTCTGTATACAGTCATTGTGCTACATTAGGAGAATAACACAGTGAATCCAAGGTTAGCTCACTTTTAATGACTACTATTGCCACTGCGCTAATGCTATTGTTGTCCATGTATTTTGCGTGCAGTGATTGTTTCATTAGATCATATTTGTCAAGGTTAAATCCTCTGTTGTTTCATAAAAGCACTAATGTAGCATGTAGCAATTTAAAGCTCATATCTAACGCAATTATTATTTACTGGCACATTGTGTTTTGTACTGAACTGTTTTTAACTATGTGTCCTCAGTCTACCAGTAATATGACAGTACAAAACTGCACCGCAGGCTCCTTTTGCTGGGTGGAAGGCAACCTGACCTGGACTGAGGTCAACATCACCAATACCATCAACTTGGAGAAATGTAAGTGCGTCTTTGAGAAAACCTCTCAAACAAAGCAAATAGTTTTACCCGATCTACCAAAGTAAAGGAAATACGAGGAAATGGTAGTCCTTAACAAGGCATGTCCTTATCCCGATGCTCTTTAGTCTAAACAAAGCCTACCTTTGAGTATGTGACTCAGCTAATACCGCTGTGTGACCCCGCCGCCTGGTCAATAGCACCATTCAGGATCTAAAGCAACAGGAAGAATGAAGCCAACCACTATTTGTGCAAAACATCTCAAAGTTTTTAATGGTGTTTGGAATTAGATGCTTATGTGTGCTGGTGACACATGCCCAACAATGAGTTAGCAGAATTTTGTCATTTGTTTTGCTGTCCATGAATGATGAGAAATCAGGCTGGCAATAAACAATTTAAAATAAAATATGTTTTGACTGGGGAAAGGTCCTCAAAATGTTGCATATAACAGGAACCTGAAACCTTTTAGTATAGAGACAATTCATCTACTGAGCAAAAAATCAATCCAGTGGTATTACCAAAAAAGTTTAAAGTGCAAAACATGATGAAGTAGGCTTAGGAAGTAGGACTTATATTGTTGTTGAAATATGCATTGACATTTAGCAGCAGAGTATCTGTTAGCTGCTTGATTAAACTTAAACAAGCATTTATGATGATAGATGATATTTATCTCATTTTAATCAAAAACTAATGCGGCTTAACACATTATCGACGTAATATGTTAATTATGTAGAATGTACAACAATTCCTACATCACTATTTTGTATCATTCAAAAGTTTGCTTGTCTTTCTTGCAGGTAACCACCTTTTTGCCAACGTGAACCTCCCAGACCTGGCCATCGGGTTGATCCTGATGGCTCTGTCTCTGCTGATCCTCTGCACCTGTCTCATCTTCATTGTGAAACTTCTCAACTCAATGCTCAAAGGACAAGTGGCTGTGGTCATCAAGAAGATCCTCAACACAGGTACACACAACTCATGTCAAGACAAATATCTGCATTTTAGTGAGGCAGCTCCAAGTTCAGTGAAACACCTTAGTTCAATTTCTGGGTAAGTAAATGTGTCACAGCTTATTTGAGGTATACAATTTTGTACTTAGTCTTGCATTTGGTGATTTTCAGAATACACTTCTACACATACTGCTTTTCCTTCTATAATTAGTGAACAATTAATGCAACGTTACAACAAAAATAAAGTTGCTCTATTCCTCTGTGAATAATTACATTTTCAAGGTGTTCTCCCATAATAGTTCATACTATTCATCCTCTCATCTTCCCACCTCTGGTACTTTATTAAAATGGAGGTACTGTATTGATAATCCTGCTTGATAGTCAGCCTCTCCTTGCCTGGTGGTGGCGCTGATGAGCAGTGCAGGTATAGAATGTCTGGGTCTCCTCTGTCATCTCAGGTCTAGTCCAGTGTCCTGAGAGAGAGGGAAAGCAGGGACAAACAAGCTATAACCCTGGAGAGTAGAGGAATACCAGGAAAAAGATTTATAATATACTTAATGGGTTGTTGCCATGGCGATGACCAAATGGAACAAAGAATTATATCTTTTGAAAGGTGAAAAAATGTGAAAACCATGACTGAATTGTTCATAAAAAGTCTAAATATTCATCTCATTGCTACTGTTTATAACACACTAACACACTATTCATTTAATGTAAGCCTAATCTGAGGTGTTTGTGTGCGCAGACTTCCCGTTCCCGTTCTCCTGGGTCACTGGATACATTGCGATCCTTGTGGGAGCGGGGATGACCTTCATAGTCCAGAGCAGCTCCGTCTTCACCTCAGCCATCACGCCTCTCGTGGGTAAGGTGCTGCTAAATCACTCCAAGGTTTTTCTCGACTTTCTCAAGACTAATAATGATTCTTTTCAAGGTATTGGAGTGATCAGTTTGGAGAGAGCGTATCCACTAACTCTCGGGTCTAATATCGGCACCACGACTACAGCTATCCTCGCGGCCATGGCTAGTCCTGGAGAAACACTGGCAGAATCTTTACAGGTAAAGACTGTGTATGTTTACGGAAATATTCAGGGATTCAGATAAGCACACTTCCCATGCATTGTTTATGTTATGTTACTTCATTAAATTATTATTATATGTATTATTCAAAAATATTTCTTGGGTAAAATGCAATGCAAGTTTATCTATTATTTATTTAATATTTATTTATTTTATGTTAATTCATTATATTATTTAAATGTATTATTCAAAAATATTTATTGGGTAAAAGGCAATGCAAGTTTATTGATTTATTAATTTATTTTATGTTACTTCATTATATTATTATTTAAATGTATTATTCAAAAATATTTCTTGGGTAAAAGGCAAGTTTATTTATTATTTATTTATTTATTTGTTTATTTATTTATTTATCTTTATCTTTATGTATTATTTATTACAATTCGTACACAGTGCTTTACGGAATAAGAAAGAAATTAAAACCGCAATAAAAACAGATAAAAACATAAATAATCATCATAAAATGTACATCAAAAGAGAAAAGTGCAGAACAAACATTGTCAAAGTAGAGGCCTGTCTCACATCTTCACTATTTACCCAATAGTGCTACTAATACTGTAATTACTACTACCAACAGACATTATAATTCCATTTCTCTACCAATACCCAAATCACCAAACATGCCATGTCAAAAAGGCACAGAAAAGTTGTAGTTTTTCTTACTTAAAGTAATTACACAAAGTATTGAGTTATATTTCATGTTTAAGAATATTAAAGTCCACTAATGTATTTCTGCTACTGCCCTGAATATTGGCATACACATCACTTCTAAGGGATGATAAAGGTTTTTATGATAGACCCACAAAGTTACATGAGTAGCGATAGTGTAGTTTATAATTTGACTTTATGGGACTTATCAAATCAGAATGGCTCTTCTGGGTGACCAAGTCTTGCAACCGAACAACAAACAACATTTAGCCGTAAAAGGGGTTGTAAAAATAAATACAGCTTCAGCAACATATCTGAGCTGCAAAAAACAGACTGCTTTTAAATAATTAATATTTTTAGTGCCATCCTCTCCATGCATTTCACTCACAGGGCTCATCTGTGTCTGGGGAAAAGCTGACCGATATTTTTCTGTCATTGGAAACAGAAAATAAGGGTTATGTTGCTAAAAGGTGGACAAAATTGATGTCTGCATTAAAATTTTAAAGGCTCACTGTTTTATGTTATTAATGGTAGGTCAGCTGTAGCGTCACATGTCAAAAAGCACAGTAAATTCAAACCATGACACATTTTATACACCAGACAAAATTTCATTATCACTCAAGGGTTATTTGACATTTGGTGTATATGTAAACACCTGGACTACTTTATAATAACTATGACTTAACTAGCTGTATGAAAAGCGTGAAGAAAACAAAGAAATATTGTAAGTTTATAGTCATATTCAGTGCCTTGTATTTCTAATGTTAGATAATCCTGCTAAAAATGTCCTTTTTTCCAGATCGCCCTGTGCCACTTCTTCTTCAACATCATGGGCATCTTATTGTGGTACCCCTTCCCGTTCCAGAGGATCCCCATCCGCCTGGCTCGCGGTCTGGGCAACAAGACGGCCAAGTACCGCTGGTTCGCCGCACTCTACCTCATCCTTTGCTTCGTGGTGCTGCCCATAACTGTATTTGGACTGTCTCTGGCTGGATGGCAGGTGTTAGTGGGCATTGGCGTTCCTATTATCGCCATTATACTCTTTGCTATCATTGTGAACGTGATGCAGAAGAGGTGGCCGCACGTCCTGCCCAAATTCCTGCGCACTTGGAACTTCCTGCCCAGGCCGCTGCACTCCCTGGCGCCCTGGGACCATGTGGTGACCGTGTCATTGGGCTTTTGTGGAAAGCACTGCTGCTGCTGCTGTAAATGTTGTAGATGCTGCAACAAAGAAGAAGACGATGAGAAAGTGAAGGGAGATGTCAAGAGTTTGCAAATGTACGACAATCCAGCTATGACCAAAGACGAGGAAGTAACCAAATCCACTCATCTGTAAATATTGTATACAAATGTTAATTCACTCAAGTAGTGATTCAAGACTCTCTGAAAGTGCAATCTTTGTGGACGAAAATGAGCATTACTGATCAAGGACACACCCGTCTGTATAGAGTTGACAGTATATTACTATATAGTCTCTTTACTCAGAGAACCACCATTAAAATGCAGTCAGCATGTTTAAAACAGGACTAACCCAGAGCCAAACTTTGGTTTGGTTTATACATAACCAGATTTAAGATGAAACAAGGACAAGGCCAGAAACAAAAAAACAAGGTCTTAAAACTGGACTAAACTGTATATAAACTCTGGAGTGTTATTCAAACTGTGGTACATGTACCACAGGTGGCAGTAGTAATGTCTAGTTTAGCCCTGGAATAGTCCTATTTTAGACCTGGTTTAGATCTGGTGGTACTCAGAAGAACAAAAATTTTCTAGATGGTAAAAAGTTTGAGAACCACTAGATTTATTATAAAATCGCACATGCAGTAGTAAGACACTCCTAAATACTGGACACCTCCTGTGGTCAGTAAATGTCCCGCTGTAGGACAATATAAAGTCTAGGACCATCTCACAGCACTGGACAAAGTGGACACTGAGTTGTCCATAGATATCTGTTTATAATGTTTAACTTGGGTATATGGTTTTACAATGGGGCGCAACCAAAGATATTTTTATACTTTATATGAAATGTGTGATAGACCTTATGAAAATTAAATGTAGCATTTAAGGTTTTCAGTATTTAAGATGATATCTTATTTGTAAATAATTAAAAAAATGCTATTTTTAAAACTTGTTCACTTTTTGATTGTTAAAGTACAATGAATGCAGATGGTAAAACAAATACATTTTAGAACTTGTGTATCTGCTATTGCCATGGCATTTTTTTTTTATATAAGACCATGTAAGATGAATAGTTTTTCAAGAAAAGTTTAACTTATGTCAGTTTATTATGATGTTTTCTATAACATTTAGACACATTTTCCAAATAAGATTTAGATGAACAAAGCAACTAGACATTCCACACATTTTATTATTATTATTTTGTCCCTTAAAGGTTGTTCTTTTTAGCTGTGTCAAAGACAGGCTATAGTTTGCATCATGTGTCACTAAGAAATGTGACTGTAATGAAGTACTGCCATGGAGTGCCCAACCAATCCATGTATTTTATCAGTTTATTTATAACTTCACCCTTGACCATAGTTTATATTGGCTACAGCCAATTAGCATTATTAGCCTGAACTATCAGATGTGCCTTTGACCTGTTAGACCTAATGGGTTTTCATAGAATTATATTAATAAAGAAGCCACTTTAGTATGATTAAAAAAGTCCAGTCAACTAATAATAATAATTAATTACAATTAGATCTTTTCAAGTTAACCTGACCTAATCAAGTGTATGAGGATAATAGGCTAGTTAGTGTTTTATTGCAGTTAAATGCCTGTTCATTACTCAAAGGAAGTTCAAAGTAGAAGTCAGAGTTTATCTGAGGTATGGCTCCGCCCACTCGTCACTGCCCACTCTTCACACCTATGACCCTGAAATGTCTTTATGAGATCAGCACTGGACTAAAAGTTCAAGTGTACAAGTTTAGCACGGAAAACTTGCACCTTATAGTTTTATTTATCTATAATCTATTAAGATATTGATTACTTTATTACTTATATTTAGTGCTGGGCTTTCCACAGAGGACAATACAATCAATTGTTCATGATAAAAATACAACAGTTTTATGGATTATATTTAATTATTTAAGTAAATCCGATGCATCACCGACATAAATGAAAAATGAGGAAATGAAAAACATGCTTTGATATTTAACTTCACGTAAGATGGGAATTGTGGATTTCAATAAAAGATATAGAAGATATTTAAAATGAACCAGTTTAAATAACCTGCTCACCTAATGTCACCTGTAGGACAATTTTGACCAAAATATGACAAAACTTTGCATTGATAAGTGTTATTCATGAAGCATATCTCAGCCTAATGTGTTCTATAAAAAGAAAAGAAATTGCTCTGCATGTGGCAATGTTAAACTTGCAACCTCAGTATCATTCTTGTAACAACACTGAACTGAAAACTGAAATAACTTCTGATAACAACCCAGGAATTTAACCAACAGCACGTTTGAGTGAACCAGCGGCGACTTGCTCTATTTGGTACACATGACTCCTAAGATTTGACTGTTTAGAAATACCAGGACAGATAACAGATAACAAAACCAGGTTCCCTTTAGACTGGCTCAATAAGGAAGCTCATATCTTCTGTTCTGGATGCGTTTCTCATTTATCTGTAGAAGAGGCTGGATCACAATGTTCTGCTCCAGGAGGAGAAGCACTTCTGAGAAATGGGTCTCCCGTTTGGGGCATCACTGTGTCCTGCAATTTAAACATTCATTTGATTTATAAAAGACAGTTATCTATTTTAATGGGCAGATAAAGATGAGAACATTTGGTGAAATACAATTAATTCTTTCTTTGAATTAGAAGAAAACGTATAGCGTATAGAATATTCCTGTTAGAGATAGTCACTCTGGGGACATCTGCTTCCTCTTTCCTCTTTTTAATAAGGAAAGTGCTACAACAAAGAGCAAAAAGGCTGTGGATAAGTTGGTAGAGTGTGCCCTTTAACCTTAGCAGATCAATTTCCACATTCTCCCATGAATATATAAGTGGTTCCTTGATGTCGACTGTTTTGCCCACTGAAGCAAGTCGCAGTAAAGTAAAGAAATATATCAAAGCATGTTTATAAAAGATGCAAACGAACGGGGTTAGTCCACACATTCTGACCAGTCTTGAACCATGTCTGTGAAAGCATGACCACTGTCTCATTCCCATTGCAAGATATGGTCCGTGGATGGTTGGATACTTAGAAATGCTATGTCAGGACGCACATTTTTTAGGTAGAGTTGAAGCTACCGTACTGTGTTTATTGGTGGTGTTATGAGACATACTTCTCCTCATTCAAAGTTTTAATATATTCAAAAAAACATGGCTCTCAGACAGTGTTTCAATCAGGCAAATGAAGTGGAAGCACCTGCCTGAGCGAAGTGGACCGTGTACACAGCGCACTTGTCTGGCTTGTTTATTAGCTGTTTATTTTAGCATCTGTCATGACGATGCCAAGTTTTACATGAGAATCTGGTGTGGTTCAGACGCCTCATCTGTGAGATCTGAGTGAATCAGGGACGAGTGACCCAGCGTGACCCTTCTCCCACTCAGTCCACTCTGCGCACGGGGAAAAACAGAGATGGTCATGAGATGTAGTAGTAAATGTGATTCAGCTGGAGTTATCTGAGTATAGGTTGACACACTGTTCTTTTTGGGGGGTTTTTCAAGAGAATATTTAGATTTTGAAGTAACAGCATACCTATACTCGCAATTTATGTGCCAGATTTGTTATATTTCAAGATGCACTGTAGCTTTTTTGTCTTACTTTCTTTATCTGGAAAGTATTCTGATCTATTTCCTTGGAGACAGGCAGATGTGTAATTACATTTCCACAGAGCGTACCAACACTAGCGCAGCAGAAAAGTTACACAGTGCACCTTTACAATTATCATCTGCTTACATAAACTCCATTACATCTGTCTGTCCAACTATATATAACATTTCAAAGTACAAAAACCCTATATGAGTACTTAACAAATCCTGTGATATTTCTTACAGTCAGTGATGAAGCAAAAGTGCGATTAGTTTCTGGGGGTGAAGGTCCAAACCGTCAGTGATGTGTGGACAGTGTGTACAATATACTCTTTATAGACTGGCTTTATCTGCTCACAGGTGGTAATCACAATGGAAAATGTAATTCGCATCATTTATTGGCATCTGAAGACACAGGTGCAGCTTCTGAATGATAACGTTGATTAAAATAGCATGCACATCCGAGGGTTATGTAAGGTGCTGCAAAATGAGTTCCTGCTGCGTTGTAACATGTGATGAAAATGAGATTTAACTTTCCGTACTATAGACGGTGTCGTGTTGAAAAATAGACAGGAAATCTTTCGGTATAGTGGAAGGTGTGTGCTTGATGCTCTTTCTAGTGCTTACCTTTTCTGTGTTGAAGCACTCGGGTTAAATTGAGCGATCAATTTTGAATCAGTCTTCTGTGCATGTTTTATTTTCATGGTCTGTGGAAGATACTTGAGTAATACTGTATTAAAACCAGGTCAGACACAGGCTAAAGAAACATTGAAACCAAAATCTCCTATCTGTGAGGGAAGAGAGGCATAGTATGTAACTTTTAAGCAAAAAAAAAAAGAATAAAAATGTTTTCTTTCTCCATGAAGAGTGGTGTGAACTTTCGATTTCAATGGAATAATGCAGGTTTTGTGCCACTTCCAGAAGGCCTTTCACCTGTTTTTGCATTTATATGTCTTTCTTATGCATGCATATACAACAATATAAACAACAGAATCATAAAAGCTTTGACAAATATGTGTATGAACCCAATATATTAAAAATGCTACTGGCCACACAATAATTCCGCAAAGACATATAGACATATCAACAGCTACTGCTAATCCTACCCTAACCTTGATTGCTACATAATCCCTCTGCCAGTTCATACAAAATACTGTTGTAAAATAGTCAAATGCTTTACTTATTCAACCACGAGAAGCAATAATGTGTTGAGCAGATGCCAGCTATTTATGGTACATTTGTAAACATCACAGTTCCCAAGAGTCGATAGTCACTAGTGTAAACAGTCCACTAACCAAAGACAAATGATCCCTGTGTGTCCACTCTGTCCTTACCCGACTCCCCCTAGCAGCCCTGTATACTTTGTGCACTACTTCATTTTGTCCCCCCTACAGAGCATCTTCATAGTTAAGTGAGTCCATCCAACACTGACCCATTTTGGTCCACTTTTAGCACTTGCATAATTGATGAAATAGTAGTAATAAAAGAATCTCTGGTTGCACATACTCTTATGGTTTATTCATTGCAGTAGTCTGAGTTTACTAAGATAACATTGGTGGTTTTTGCTGAAGGGAGTTATTAAGGTAAAAAGTTCAACCCAAGAAGCTATTATGAATGTTTTAACCTGTATTTCTACAGGTCAAAGGAGTGGGGAGTCTACATTATGGCCAAGTTTAGAGATGATTAGGTTTTATCTTTTGGTCTTCTCTTTTTTGCTTACATTCAGTATTTTTTTACTTCAACCTTAATACTCAGACAATAACTTTTACTGGATGCCGAGAGAAAAACAAAGACTGTATTTATGTCTTTATTCACTTCTTGAGTTTTCCTCATAGTTTCTTTTACTCAAAGTGAAAACTGACGTGCAACATGGAGACAGTTACTGGAGAAAGTAACTGTCTCCATGTAACAAGTGAGTTTTCACTTTGAGTAAAAGAAACATAAAGACATAAATACAGTCTTTGTTTTTCTCTTGGCATCCAGTAAAAGTTATTATCTGATTGCTATTGTCAAGAAAAACAAAAAAAAAAACAATGTACTTTGTCAACATTGTGCAGCATAAAATAGTGAATTACAAGAGTGAAATTTAAACTATGATCAAATAAAAGGAAAGAAAGTTTTAAATTAAAACAAATAAATATGAATATAAAATACAGTACAGACAAAACAACCATGCAAAACTAGCATTACAAATGCAGGAAGTATTTCTGAGTAAGTTATGTAAAGTGGGACTACGCACATAGACTCCACCCACAGGCACATTTCATAAAGAGCTGCTAAACTGACAAACAGTGACTGTGGACTGAAGAAAAGAGTGAGTGGGACAAGGGGTGGCATCTGGAGATAAAAAAGAAGACTGTGATTGGTCTAACAGACATCCACACTTTAAGCTGTTTGTGTTTGTAATCATGAACATGTGGCTGTGATCAGGGCAGTCTTTTGTAATGTCACTAGCTACCTGAAAGTTTCTGTGGCCACTGAAGGCAGTATACACAAATTTTTTGACCAGAAAGCTGCAAATTTAGCTAGTTTACCAACTAGTAATAATAATATTAGTATTAGTATTACTAGTAAAATAATAATAATAATAATGCCATAAATAAATATCATCCCACAGTTTAGCGATGAATGTTGTGTTTAAGTGACTTTACATTGACAGGTGTAGTTCACAAGAACAGTCCAAAGCTATACCCAAGTGACCTACACTCACAGAGAGACCTTGTGAAACTTGTAATCTGTTTAAAGTGATACACTTGATACACTCTGTACATTCCTGGGAGTCACCTCAAACATGCACATTTATTTGATAAGGAGGTGATAAGGAGACACTGACAGTAAATGTAAAACCGGAGCAGACTGACTAATGTCCCTGAATACAGCTCACGGTGATAAAAGGCCTTAGCCAAACACAACCCTCATAATTTACCATAAAGTAACACACCAGGACAGCACCCCCTCACACTCTACACTCTGTCCCATTTCTGAATATCACTGTTTACTTTTTTTATGCTGCATACAAACCATAACAGACGACTGAGGCGCTCCATGTGTGTCCTCCATACTGTCTGTGAGGAAGAGCTGTTTTCAGTTTCTGCTTATCCCAAAACAACTGTATTTCCATTTTGCCTTTTTCTCTATTAAATATGTTAAAAGCATATTTCTACCATAGAGCAATTAATTTGTCCTGTACAAGATGATCTGCTTTTCTTTGGATACAAATTTGAGCTCAGATTTACTTTTTTTTTTTCTGACCCCATACTTTTACTCGAGTAATACTTTGTTTTTAGGTATCAGTACTTTGTCTTGAGTAAAAAAAAAAAAATCATGTTTAAAATACATTTACATTCAAAGTGTTTTTTTTTTTGTTGTTTTTTTCCAAATACTTTAATCATAGTCATTATTTAGGCCACTACATTTTACTTGTACTTAAGTAATAATATTATAATGCAATGTTACTTACTTATTTGAGTACACATTTTGGCTACTTCTGAATACGACATTTATCCAGTCTTTCCCTTTCCCTCTGGAGAACATTTGCTTTCAAACCCACATACAGATATGAATGTAAGTTTTGTATAAGTTATGACAGAATATATTTTAGTGTTGCCGTGGGAGATGACATTTCGGTCCTGATGGAGGATATGTCCTGGGAACATCCAGTGCCTTTATTAGCAGGTGACATTTTTTGGGCTAAGTGCAGCTGCGACCCTGAGCTACTGAGACCAATACAGCCACACCAGAGTACAGTCCCCACCCGGCAAACATCGTGTAGTGTCTCTACTTTTACACATTTTACATTCACATCATGATCCAGAGACGGTCAGGTAGCAGATGATAAGGTCTGACGCGTGTTTCTAGCGTGTGATAAACATGTGGAGGGAGTGAGGGGGAATCCAAGGTTAAATGACTCTGAACACTGAACGCATCACTAAACTCATTTTAATCGGTTCTTAATTGATTCATATTTTATTTAACAGGGTCAGACAGTCCATTAGATGCTTGAGTTACACTGCTTTGAATGTGCCAAGACGTGAAAAGTACATCTCAATACTAATGTAGAGATACTGCCACTTAGCAAGAAGGTTGTGGGTTCAGTCTCAAGTACCTCACCACTACTGCATAAAAAAAAAGAAGTCTGTTTTAAAGGTGTGCTTTGCCGCTTTTCAGGAATAGGACCCACCACCTGCTTGTCTCCATGGTGATGTTACTGCATGGCTTGAATGTTCCACAGTATGAGAAGCAGATGTCACATTACTACTATACAAATCTGTAAAGAAGCGAGAACGCATGTTTTAAAGGTATATTCGCGCTGTATAACCACCTTTACTAATAGAAATCCTGTATATATTTAATGCGTTACTGCAGAACAACCTAAGCAGTAACATCTTTGTGGAGATAAGCAAGCAGCAGACCCCCCCCACCAGAAAAGTTACACAACGCCACTTCAGCCTTCACCGTGTATACTTCATTAGACTTTTCAATGTATAGCCCCATGAGCTGTTATATGCAGATGTTATGCTCAGGTGGAGGACTGCATATGGCTAAATATAGTTTAGCCCCCACTGCACTGCATGTATATGTGCTCACTGTTTACACGCTGCATCAGATTGAGCTGCCAGGAAATCCACTGTATGTTTTGTTTATGCGAGCGCTCCACGGGCCCAGGCATTGTTCTGTGACTCAAGTCGTATGGAAATCCAATTGGCTGTTCCAACTAGTAATTTTTCACATAGGAGATTAAGTGTGCTGTCAGCGGGGGTGCCGGGTTTATTAAGGCCGCTCCAACCATTTGAAAAGAAATGTAATTAAATAAGATGTTTAGCCACTGCAACATCAACTTATTATATTAGCGTACAGCATTAAATTTGCAAGCTATTTTTGTGCTAAGTTGATAGAGCGGAAATCATTTATAACAGGAATGGCAGAGGAGTAGAATCACGTGCGAAACTGCAATATTTACTGTATATTTAAATATCCACTCCTTTTGTACGTTATCAGAGAGAGCGAAAACGAAAACAGTTGAATCAGTGAGTTTTATTCAGCGGGAATAAAAAATAAAAAGAGATTATAAAGTGGTTGTGATGGTCTAAGGCTGTTCTTATCTGATGTACAGTAATCTTCAAGGTCCATCCAACTCCAGTCTTATCGATGATTCAACATCGCAAAATCAGATTTAAATGAGGTAATGCACGGAATCATAAAGAACAAATTATTCTTCTGTCTGAGCACATTTGTATAGATGGATATTGTGAAATGGAATAAAATGTGTGCATGGAAATTACAATCTTTGCTTAATATTTGTGGACATAGGCCTTTGCGAGTCGATCTGGTGTATATGCAAACCTACTTTACTCATTTAAAACTAAATATATGTTTGTGCTTAGTCTTTATTTGAAGGAACATATATACAGATCATTGAGAATTGATCTACTTTTCTGCAAAAAGATAGTAAGTATAAGTTGAAGGCGCATTCTAATTCTATGCCCAACTTAAAAACATGTGCGTTTAGTTTTTTGTTCGGTAATGCAATTTTAAACCTTAACCCTGTGAGCACCAGTAGCACCTCTGAACATGAACTGTGCTGATGATTCTTCTACTTTGACCTCAAAACTGAATGCGTGTCTTCATTTCCTAAGAGAGAAGGTTTCTATTGAACTTTCAGTCATATTTAACTTACCCTGAACTCCACTGAAAAGTACTTTTGATGTGTACTCTTGTATATTCCCTTTATATTTCTCTTGCCTGTTTGCTTCTGGGCTGTACTCCCTAAGTCCTGATTTGTTTTGATCCTGAAGTTGAGAGCAGCAGGCATGTTTACTGCACAAAAGAGTGAGTGAAAAGTAGCATGATGTTCTTGCATTAGTGGACTGCTCATTTAAAAAGCACAGCGCTCTAATGGGCTGAAGGTATGAAAGAGGGACATCATTATTGCATCTCCAAATTACACTTCATAGCGCCTGATCTCGGCATGGTGCAATTTTGCTAATGACAAGCTTCTCCGATACCAAACAACATCACAACACTCACGGCTGTAAATACCAGTTAAGGGCTAACGCTCCTCATCCGAAACAAACGATAAACGCCAGTGGATACTAAATCCCCCCTAAGAAAATTGTCCATAATGTTATCTTTATGGGAGCAAAGGAGCAGCACTGGAGATGTCCTGTGTTGTGGATCAGCCATAGTAACACTGGTATTAAGTCTTGTTTGATTTTGCTTTACAAGTTAAAGATTACAGGTAATCTTTAACTTTTATAGGAGTCCTTTGTTACTGCTACTTAATTTCTAAATTAATGGAGTCAAAGTGAGAAAGTGCTTTATATATATGGTACAATCCTACTGACAATAACGTTATTTTTAGCTTTTTGTAGTAGTAGTAGTTGTAGTATTAGCAGAACTTTTACTTGCAGTGTTACCTTGGTGCCAAACCTTTATGGGTCGAACTTTATCGTAATGTGAGGACTAAAAGCTGTACACATACTCACTTAATGGGGATCTGTTTCCCTTATATGGATAAAAATCAGGTCCCATGATATTAGATAGTTTAAAGTCCAGGTACAGCAGATATGGGATAGAAGAGGTTAAGTTTAAGGGGGGGTAGGTTAAGGATAAGTAATGACTATGGTTAAGGTTAGGATCACTCTGCCCAAAAGGAATGTTTTTGTCCTGAAAAAAAAAAAAAAACAGAAATCCAAAAAGAGTGTGTGTTTACGTGTTATTGCCAATAGCAGTGAGTAAAACTAATATCTTATCTATGAATCCACAAGAGCACCTGCCCACGCGTGTAATCAATAGAGCCATGTGGAGTCGTCCTTGGACCAAATGTTTGAGTGGAAATCTGCTGCAACCTTCCTCTCTCTCTCCGCTGGGCCCCTTATCACCTGCACTCACAAATACACATGGGAACAATAACACATGCACGATAGAATCATAATGGCTGACCTATTAGACTTCCTGAAGACATCCGCAGCTCCCACATCACATCCTGCAATATCTCTTTTATGGGGCTATCTCTTTGAAAATGACTCTGTTCATGACACTATGACAAAACTATTATCACCAATATTTAATTGGCAGTGCTTTCAAATAAGAAAATCTGATGCCAACTCTACTACACACAGTAGCTGCTTTTCCAGATAATTATAAAATACAAAATTAAAGGAACAGTATGTAGCCTGCTCTCTTAATCACAATGGTTTTACCTGTATTTATAGACACATACACACTTTTCTCATTCTCAGTATATGGTTGGCTGCAGGCACCGGGGTTTAGGCAGTGAGGATTCAGATCAGAGAAAATCCTTTTAAAACAACTGGATTTTAGTATTGAAAGTGCCAACCCCACTGAGAGACTCATGTGAGAATCATTCTGCTGACTGATCGGATAATTGTCTTGAGAAACAAAACACCAAATTGTAAAAATAAGTAAACAACTTGGCCATATTCCCAATGTTTTTGTAACTAAGACTATATCAGCATTACAAGTGTTATCAGTAAAAGCAATATTTGATTTGAACATCTCTACCTCATATCTATGGATACAGTTATGTTTATCAAATCAAAATATTACATACAGTTCCTTTAAAACACATTCACAGGAACTATAAATAAATAGTTTGATTGATTTGATATATGATGAATATATATACTGTACATATATTTCCATTCTAACATATCTAACATATAGCAAAACAAACTACTATTATTAATCTAACCCAGTTAAGGAGTGTCGTAAAACCTTTGCCAAATTTGTATGCAACTCACTGCACACTGGGATACACATAATTTGCTGTGACAAACCCAGAAGAGAGAAGCCAAAAGGATTTTTATTTTCTCCACTCAGTACAAAACAATAAAAAATGGTTACCAGGGCAACATTATCAACAATATTGTACAGAAATACTCATTGTTATTCAGAAGATCACCTCACCTTTCTATTTCCATAATACAGAATGGGCCAAGGCTTCACCTACAGGACCTAGTGTGTCATCCTTTAAACACTGTTATAGTTTTGTGAGCACAGTCTTACTGTGGCACTTGAGTCATTGTCTGGGGGTGCTGTATGTCAGGGGAGATGATAGAGCAGTGTGGTCCAAAAGGCACAAAGACACAAGCCTGCAAGTGTCAGAGCCAAATCACATGTCCGGGATAGCCACTGCGCCCCTTTCTGTACGCTAATCCGGAGGCTGTCCGCTGGTATATAAGGCCCCCCTCCTCCCATAATGCCGTTCTGCTCTGCTGTGTTGGTGTTGATGCCATCTTGGCTGACAGATGATGTCCGTGCCCTCTGTGCGACCACGCGAGCGCTCGGGTGCTTTTGGTCTGTTCATTTGGACATAATGAGAAAGAAAGATTGGATTATTGGACCAAACAGAGCACCCACTTTTAGCTTCAGAGCTAACACATTGTAACAGTAGCAGAGCAATAAACAACATACAATTCAAAGTAATACTGTTTATACTGCAATACCAAACTACAAAGACATGTTTTATAAAGGTGCACTGTGTACATCTTCTGCAGTGTTCCACAGCATGGCATTAAACTTATCTATCTGTATCTTCACTCAGTTATGTGTGTTTATATCAGTAAAAATGGACTGAAAAAGGAATTGCACTGATCTGCCCTGTAATTTGGTCTTGTACCATTTTGTACCATCATGTCCACATGACGATGCATAATAAACTTATGCATCGTCATGTGGCATTCCAGGCAACACAATAATGTCTCCATGGAGATAAGCATACGACACTCAACTAGAAAAGTTATATAGTGCACTTTCAAATTAAATGACAAAATGAAACTGAACTCCAAATAAAACTCAACTAGAAGCTTATGTTTGGCATTGACCACTGCCAAGGCAATAGATCTGTATAATACAGCTCCCAGACCTGGACCCGGACCTGGACCCAGACTTGGACAAAAAAATTCAAAAATTCATGATCACTGACCCATTGTTGAACTTTCTTACAAAAAAAAAAAACATATATACAAAATACAAAATAAATAATTGACTCTTATCCTCATACCTCAGTCAAACTAAGGTCCTGTAGGTGGCGAAATTGTACCCTCTTGTGGCTAATTTGTGCAGGAGAAGTACTTACCCAGACACATCTTCAAAGGCACGCTGACAATGATGACACACAGCGAGAGGAACGATGCACAAACCTATAGAGAAATATAAATAAATGATATATCAAACTCAAAATAGCAAACCATAGAGTTGGGATATTTTATTTATGAGTTGGCAGCGCTTCACATTTTTACAGATTTCAATAATTAAAGGCATCAAAGGTATATAATCGGCCAATATCCACCACCCTGCTCTGTATGAGGGATGTCATAATGTTGGCAAAGTATCACAATACAAAAGTCTCATGATTGTAATCTCTGAGCTCCTAAACACATGGATTTGTTTCAGTAATAAATAATATGACCGTGACCCTTATACTGTGCAGTCATAAATAAATTACTGTATACAGGAATCTTTTTAATAAATAACAACTGCGCAAAATGCATAAATGTGAAATTTAGTGGAATAAATAGCATGTTTTCAACACTGTTAATACAACTTTGATTTGGATGTTGTTATATCCCTTTTAAAGATGCACAATGTTCCACAGTATAGCATTAAAGTTCATGGACAAGCAGGTGACCTCACCAGGCCAAGTTACAGGGAGTCATATTAATGATGCATGTTTTCAAGATACTTTGGAGCAATAAAAACACCTGTAATAGAATAAATTCACGGACACGTCTAATGTCATACTGTAGAACACTGCAGGTAAATCAATAACAAGATAAGCAGGTGTAGAGTGTGTATAGTAGTAAGAATACTCATGTCTTCACACCACACAACAACAAAACTTGCATGCTACAAAAAATGAAAGAGAAATTCATTATCGTTCACAAAAAAACAAACAAAAACATAACAAATAATTTAAAAATCATATTGACATAAATTTGTACACTTTGCAATTTCATTTTAGTCTAATGTCTGCAATTTGTATTTTGAACTGGCTCTACTTCACATTTTCACACATTTCAATAATTAAGGGCATATGGTGTTACCAAAGGTGGTTAGGCATCAGCCCAGCAGCATCCTCAGCACTTAAGTGTTGTACAGTGGGTGTGATTTGTGTGAGTGTGAATGGGCCTACCAGGACATGCTGTGGAGGACTCTGACTCATGCTCCTTAAGGCTCTCCCCATCTGGACCCAGAGCAGGGCTAACGCACAGGGCTCCACCACCCCCTCCCCCTCGCTCTCCACACATCTACACTCACAAACAGAGCAAGAGGCATGTCGGTACAAGAAGATCTGACCTCAATATGGGGAAAAAGAAACAAAAAAAACATCCTTTCCTTTCAAAAGAACTGCCAATGACCACAACACAGAAGGATTGGACTAAATGTTTTTGTTTTTTTGGTTGTTTTTTTTTCTGAATTGGTCAACCTTAACAATATCTACAATGCACTACATTGCTTAACACAGTTCAGCTGGTTAACATTGGTGTTTATGTTTTTTGGCTATGGTTTAATCATTGTGTAACAAAAGTTTCACTATTTCACTTATCAGCAGCTACAGGTGTGATGACTACAGTCTCATTGTTCTATGGGTTTAATTATAGCCTTTAGTATGTACAGTGACAGACCTGGTCAAGATTTTCTCCATAACAATATCAGGCTCATCTTGGCGCGAGACATTAAAGAATTCCTGGACCCTGGAAGGCAGGCTGTGGCCTTGTTGCATCAAAATGAACAAGTTGAACATGGCCTGTGTGAAAATACAATAATTCTGAATCAAATGAACAGAATATATTCATAATGCTCTGTGCACTGGTGTTTGTTGTTTGCCCAGGCCTGAGCCCATGAAAGTTGGATTGTGCTGATCAGAGTTGAGTTGACGGGAGTGTCACCTGGGGGCTGCCCATTAGCGCGGCACGGCTGTAGAGCCACACGGCCTGCACCAGAGCGGATAATGAGCCCAGCCCAAAGCTCCAGGACGCCAACAAGTAGTCCCCCATCTTCAGCAGAGCTATAAACGAAGATAAATACTTTCTGTTTATCGAGCAGATTGGCAGAGGGAGCGAGGTTAGAGCAAAATGAAATGAGGAACTCACCGGAAGGATGGGGATCATAGTTTAATATAGAGTAGTTTTGATATCTCCACTGACAGTCATAACCCAGATCCCACTCCTGCAAGCAGAGCACAGTGAGAGGCTGCAGCGCCATGATGAAAGTTATTTCATTAGTGGCTAATAATTTCCCTCCAGCTCAGTTTGGCTGCTCCGTATGTGACCAGAATTACACACAGTGTTTTCACGAGCCACTGATGTTGTGTTAAAAAGGCTGAATCAAAGTGAGAGTCATTACCATTTTAAACAGGGACAAGTGCAGCTGCTAAAAGCAGCCATCACTTACCTCACAGAGGTGAGCCACGTTGCTCTGGGCCAAACCCAAACCAGTTTCTGCTGCCAAAACATACTTGACGAATGCCTCCTGCCTACGATGTAGCACAATAACACGAGAGTGAACATCAGCCACAGAGAACCAGCTCACACAAGTGATTAAATGAGGACAATTGAAAAATAATGGATATTAATATCCTCACCAGGAGCCCCGGAGGTAGGCTTGGAGAGCTTCTCTGATCATAAATCCAAGATGTCCATTCTGTTCACACACTTTTTTTAGCATTCTGCGCATAAGGTAAAAGATGGCTAATGAATTATGCAATATCATTTACTTCACTTAAACTGGAAATATTTTAATCTTATCTAAAAATAGTTGTGATTTGTTGAGGTCATCTAAAAAAAGCTGTAGCAGCAGGGGACTCTTTAAATGCATAAGAAGGCACAGTAACATCGGTAAGCACAAACTGTGTGAGGCCACAGCAAAGCGGTGACAGTGACTCTTATTTTTAGAAATGCAAATTGTGGGTTCTGACCTTGAATTAGCCACTGTCATTGAAATGAGATGCCAGGGACTGCGGGCTACACTGCAACAGTCCAAAACAAGACTTTCGCCACCAAAGCGAAAGCTCCTACCTCACCGCTCTCTTTGCATCCTGGGACACCCCCTTCAGGCTGCCTGTGGACAGGTAGTGTGCAGCCTCCACTGAAGCGCCCACATGTCCTAACGCAGACGCATTCAGGAAGTGCAGGAAAGCTGCAGTCTAGACACAAGAAATACTTGCTCAATTCTTCCTTTCTGTCAGCTTCTTTTCCCTTCTAACCATAAATACAAACATACCTAATCATACAAACAAACACACCTAATCATACATACAAACACACCTAACCATACAAACAAACACACCTAACCATACAAACAAACACACCTAACCATACATACAAACACACCTAACCATACATACAAACACACCTAACCATACATACAAACACACCTAATCATATAAACAAACTTGCATGCAAACACCAACCATACAACTATGACCATCTGTGTCATATTCAACCTCAATACACAACACAGAATCTACTCTGATACTTTCTTATCAGAACTGGCATTACAGAAGCTTGTTTGCTGGATTGGACCCCAGTGGCCGACTTTACTCCCCATTTTGGAGACACTATAACCCAGTTAGCTATTCAGAATTTGGCTCACATTATATTGCATATCCATTTTTCCTGCTCCTACATCACCTCTGAAGACAAAATGCATAATTTATTCCTCCCTTGAATAAATTACTTAAGTAATTCAATTCACATTCAAAATGTACTACTCTGTATACTGCTGTTGTCTTTGTGTACTAGGTCATATGATTTAACCACATCATGAAAACTATAGAATGAAATAAACAGAAAGCCATGCCAATCAAAGGGATTCATTATCACGCACTTAATTAGGTTGAACAAGTCGCACCTCATTCCTCTGCGGCTGGTCTGGGATGGTGCCGCTCAGGTGATAAACTGCCAGGTTAAACATGGCCTCCTTGCTTCCATTAAACACAGCCTGCTCAAAGTATTTCACTGCCGATGTGTGGTCGTTCAGGATAATCCCGTGGTACCAGCCCAGACCATTCAAGGCATTAATTGAGCCCTACAGCCAAAGGAAATGCGCTTGAGCCAGTGACTGTAAACACACTTTCTTGGACTGAATTAGAGCACATACCATCTCTGCAGCCTTGTTTAGCAGATCCACAGCCTGCGTGTAGTTTCTCTTAACTCCCTGCCCCTGCAGGGATAAGCATCAATCACAGAATCAATAGCTGTCAAAGCACAGACAGGCACCAAACATCCACTGTTAAGCTCACTCATAATACAGATTGCTTTAACAAGATATAGACCATTTTAGTGTTTGTAAATAAAACAGCTGTGTCCCCAAGATATAGCACCATCAATTTAACACACCATAGTGCATTTCAATGGATGATTTTTAGACACCAATTATCACAGGATATAAAGTAGAGCCTAGTTTAGAAAAGACCTATCAAAAGAGGAATTTAACATGTTATTTATGTTCTAGTAAATAGTTCGGCCGCGTTCATAGTCTCGAATTATTTATATTTTTTGCTGGAGGGCAGGGGCCAAGGTCCCACGAGGGTTGGGGGGGGTCAACAAATCTGCAGCATAGAGTTGGGACCTGCCCACTAGCTGATCTAGAACACAGTGAAATCACCTTAATGAGGAGGATGGAGTAGTGGTACATGGAGTCGGGGTCCTTCATCTGCAGAGCGCTCCTTTCCAGCCACTGCAGTCCGCCCGCTAAGTCTTTGGGGAGGCCATTTTGTCCCCAGTACAGCATGGCTCCCAAGTGTTTCTGCACATAATAGACTTTTTATTGGCTAACAACAACTCAGCCAAGAGGATCATAAGGAGTAAATTAAAAGGGGCTTAATTTAGCTTACACAGCACAGTTTTACATGCTAATAAAAAACACAGTTAGTACACACCTGGCTCTCCACGTCCCCTCTCTCAGCCTGGTACTTCAGAAAGTCCACCACATCCTTCCCAGCAACCTCCCTCTGAGCCAAGTCCTCAGGTTTCCACAGATAGATGTGTTCAAGAAGGTATTGCTGACATTAAAACAAAACAAAAAATAATACAATCAGGTTTGAGGACAACGGGCTTATATTACAATTTTCACGTTAACCAGTTAATGCATCATTTCTATTTCTATTTCTATTAAAAATGGAAAGAGTCAGTTTGACATATTGAATAAAAAACATTATTTGAAAATACTGTGTTTTTGAAGTAATTTATTAGTTTTTCAATGGTGTAAAAATGTTTTATTTTTTGTAAAAAAACACTTTATTCCGTGCTTTTATTCAAAACCTACCTTGAACTGTGCTTTTCATTCCCTCACTTGACTTGAGTCGTACCTGTTTCTTACAAATGCAGAGGACAAGCAAGAACTGCCTACAACGCCATTTAAAAGCTGTAGATTATTTTAATATTCACTTTCCTCTGCGCGTGTTCTCCTCCTATTTCTGAGGAAGGATTACCAATTCAAATAAAGAGTTACAATGTTATTAAAAAGATGCCCTTCAAGTGTTCTCCACTCTCTCTGAACTCAAGAAAAGCCAAGCTAACAAACATCAATAATGTCTGGAACTCATATCATTACATTTACTATATTACTCAAAACAATCAATACCCTTTAAATGAATGTGAAGTGATAACACAAGCTCATAACTTACTCCTGCATTTGTAAATAGAGCAACAAGATGCACAGAGGCTCTTGAAGTAACTGTAACCTCTGTTCAGTCTTTTAAACTAAATCTGAACCTGGGATGTCATTAGTACTCAGGACAAATCACATGACTCGCAATGAGAGTCACTTTAGACAGAGAAGATGGTGATAACATACAATGTAAATAAGGCTTTTTTCATTCATTAGCAGGTTCTTAGTCAGTAGAATTTGTCTGTTACTTTACTTCTGCTCACTTACCGTATTCTGATGTATTTTTTCCATGTCGATGTTGTTCTGGATTGCCATATTGGAGTAATAGCTATAGGCCATATCGAAGTCTTTGGAAAAGCCATCAATTCCTTGTGTATGCTTGTACCCAGCATGCATCAGAGCAAACCGGTCATCACCCAAAGCGCCGATCAAACTGTAGATATGCCCCTGCAAAACACACACACAGGCATACCAATAAAATACCAATCGATGTGATTCGTCTTTGTAAGTGTTTCAATTTAAAAAACACCAAAACTGCATTGACTGTACCTTTGGCTGATCGACCGCATGTCCCAGCCCAGAGAGATGGAGAGAGGCCAAGAGAAGAGATGCTTTGTGATTCCCAAAACAGGAGGCTGAGTGCAGGAGGGCTCTTGATTTCTCTGTCATATTAATTTCCACCTGGTCCCCGATAAACATCGCTCCAAGTCCCTCATCGAACAAGCCACTCCTGAGATCCTTGAAACTCAAATATCCTGTCGAAAAAGATGAAACACTTTCACAAAACACTTGCGACATTTAGCATGACCGCTCGGAGTGCAAACCATACTAACCTTTTGGTATCTGCTCCTCCATTGTTCCGAGAAAGTGGAAAAATGCAGTGTGTTTTTTCTGTGATTCCCAGGTCCATCTATGTTTGCATGTTTTCTCGGCAAACTGACTCCAGATATGGATAAAGTGGGGTTTAGAGACACCTGCGCCAAGACATAAAATTCAACTGTCACCAGCATTTTCAGCAGATTTAATAGGTGCGATTTGTTCTTATTGATGTTTTTTTCAAAGAGCAACTTGTCAAAACAATGTTGCACCTTGTTTGACTGGTGACAAGAAATGGCTGGCTCTGACTTCCTCCTGGTAGATGCGAGTAATGTCTTTTAACTCTTCACATTCAGTATGAAATTCAGACAGACCCATCAGCACGTCTCTGGGATTAAGTTCATGACTTATCTGCAACAAACAGACACAAGTATTTGATCATTTTTCTCTATAATCATGCAACACATTCTGACCACCTGTCTTAATCTAAACCATTAACCACATTATAGTTGTTTTCTTCTCATTTGCCGTTTCCTCAAAGTAATTTTTGAAGTGATTTGTGTATGTTTGAGCAATCTTTAATCGCTTCTTTTCAAGATGCCATTTTGCCAATCGCTTCTGGCACATGCCCACTGCTCTGTACTTACTTCATTCTTCAGTTTTATTGAAGAATGAAGTCTATTGATGATACACATAGGATTTGGCAGCATCGCATAATCATTTAGGTATAAATGAAAAAAAACCCACTACTTGCTAACATGATCTGCGGCGGGAGAGGGGCCGTCAGCTTAACATTTGTAGTGATGATGGGGCACCACACCATCATTTCTAATCTGGAAGTCAGTGGGCTTGTTTCTTTTAAGTTGTTTTAGCTGAATATTGTAATTTAAAATGTGCAAAGTATAACATAATGATGCACGGGTGTCATAGATCATATATTGCACAACAGGTCTTTAACTTTTCTGAGCTACAGTAGTGAGCCTGAATTCTGCCCCACAAGGGGCAGAATTCAGGCTCACTACTGTACTCTCTATGCAACGTTTTTATTTATACTAACTCAGGACTAGATCTGCAGTCATAGATATGATTTAACACAACTATAACACAACTAACTTCTATAAAATAAACCTCTAAGCCAATTTGTCACCAACATAAACACCATTACTGTAACAACGCGTTATTCATTTCAACTGTCAGTGCAGTTGTCATGATGTTACATCTAAATACTGCGTCGTTCGTCATATTACCTTGTTAGTGCCAAATCTGTAGTACTTCACGGGGCCATAATATCCACGTATACTTCTGGCATATCGACTGCCCCCGATCACAAAGTGTCCATCAGTGTCATCCAAATGTATGTTATTCTGAAACCTGTGGAAGTAGTAAAATGTATATTTATATAGCAACGATAAACATACTCCTTTCTATCAATACTGTTATGTGCTGTGTGTAACTGCGAGGGGTTCTGACAGGTTGCTTCATTGACCCAGTGAAGGATGTGTCAAATGCAGAGGAGAAATTTCCCTACGTGGACAATAAAGTACATAAAGTGCACCTTAACCATAATATTAATACATTGGCTAGATGAGGTGTGTTATATCATCCAATGAGGTTGTATTGCACACATACATAGGAAAGTTTTTATGAGATCTGAAAACTTAAGAAAAAAATACAAAATGGATTTAAACAACACATTTTCCAGAGCCTGTGATCAATCAGATTACACAACACTCACATTAAAGCTACCCCCTGCCTCCCCACCAAGATATCAATAAAACAACATCTCACAAGGGCTCTGAGCGTGAGTTTCTCTTATGCGTTACTTATAATACAGAAATATCTTACTCATATCTGGACACGTAGAACTGACTGTCCCACGTTGTCTTCACCTCCACCTGAAAGTAACAGACACAGTGAAATGCAAAAGAGTACAGCACGGAAGCAAAACTGGTGAGCCGTGAACAACTCTAAATTGCAGAACACTTTGCAATTGCCCGGAGTTCCCCAGCTGGAAAAGACCATTGTTCTGGATCTTACAGCTGTTACAAAAAGAAATTAGACACTGAAAAAGCAGTAGTCAGATGAGATGCCACAAGCTGCATTCAGATTTTGATGTTGTTTTACTCTACTCCCGCTGACTTCAAGAGCTCTATACCTTTGTACCCTCCATGTAGAAGTCCAGTCGGGTCCATGTCCAAAGGGGAAGGGCCACGTTGGTGCGGAAAGCCTCCTCCTCTCCGTTTGTCAGATGGGCTTGAATTATGAGGTCGCCTGCACCAGAGAAAAGACAGTTGTCTTAAAGAGTTTTCTTCAAGACTCTGGTTATAAAAGGCGCACTATGTAAATTTCTGGTAGAGAGTCCACCACCTCCCTGTCTCCATGCAGATGTTATTGCTTTGCCTAGAATGTTACACCATATGGCATTAGAATTATCTATCACCACTGATACCTTCATCAGACAGATAATTGAGCTAAACATCTATGCCTGTTTACCACATAGATAAAGTCTCATTTGAACCACTCAAAAAAAATTTCAAGTTACTTTAAAGTTAGAACTTTGAATTGGGAGTCTGTCACTTATTTTCTTGCATGTATTGAATAACAGGTGTTTATTACTGTGAGGGGGGTCGGCCTCTCCACTGATCTGACCTGTAATGTAGCCTGGTGGCGTCACATGCTTGTCTTAATGTAGATGATTAAGTTTAATGTCATTCTGTAGAACATCTCAGGGTATTAACCTCTCAATGGAGACTGGCAGTTGGCTTACCCCCCACAGGAAAGCTGTATAGTGCACCTTTGGCTCACAGATATGTGTTTTTGCAGTGCCTGAGGTGCCCACCTGTGTCTGAGAGCTGGATCAGAGGAGAGTCAAACATCTCATCATTGTTGAGGTGATGGAAGATGGAACACTGTGCTTCCTGACACCACTGCACCAGGTAGATCCACATGGACAGTGCCGCTCTGCAAGACAGACCATAAAACTCAGCCTGACAAATCATTTAGTTTAGCTCTCGAGGCGTGATGTGGGGTTTGACAAAGTAAATAAAAAATGCTGTGTGCAATCTGCTAAAACACTGACCTCGGCGTCTCTCATTGACCATAAATAAAAATGCTTTATGCTCTGGTGAGGAGGCGTCATGAAGCCAGTAAAGTAATTTATAATGAGAGAGTAGTGAAAGTAAGTGAGTGGAGATTGGGCTAACATCTGCCAACTCTGAAAAGCAAACAGTCAATGAGCTGGAGCCTCTCAGTCTGCTGCTGCCAGGCCACTTTTCAGGCTATCATTTAGGACTCATTTGTTTAACTTATTTGGTTGTGATGCCGTAACATTCTCTAGGCTAATCTCCATGAAGGAAACTTCTGCTTTGGACAATATACAAGTGTTTTGTGTTCATTATGGTTAAATTGCACATGGGATATAGAATAGTAGCAGGGCTGCATTGCCTTGGAAAATCACAAGAATTGCGGTTGCAAGTAGGTTTGCAATTGCCATTTGAATTAGGATTCAGGGCACAGAGCACATTTAAAGACATTCAGGGACTCTAATAAAATAAATACAAGAAACCCAGAGACAGAGATTTGCCCCATTCCATTTGCTTGTGCAGAAAATGATATTACTTTAGTAATCGTAGTCTTTGTGATTTGCTAATTACAAAGAGATCAATAAGTACACTGCAAATCACTTCTATGAATTGGTGTTGCACTAATATCACAACTCCCAGGTTTTTGCCAAATGTGTAGAGTCTATTGTCTCTCATCACAATGATATTTAGAGCTATATCCTCTATTGTATGCAAATAAATTGTACATGCAATGTGAAAAAAACAATTAAAAAGCACAGAGCACAGTCCTCGCAACTAACTGCAAACACTATGTTTTCTCGGTGGGGATGGTTATATTGTACTTGCGTCCAGCTGACATCGTCAAATTCTATTGAATTCTTCCAAAACGGTATAGTCTATAGTCTGTGGCCTTTTACATTGACCCTTTTGCAGCTCTTCCTGCTTTGACAACATGTGGCTCTCCCCTGGATGCACTGTCTCGCTGTGTGGTTAAACTCCTGCTCAAAAGGCGCCCATGGCTGTTATGAAACACTCATTGTTGTTTCTGACCTTGGTTTGGTCACAGCACGGCGGCGCAGTCTCTCCAGGTCTGCGTCGATCAGCGGCCAGACCCTGCGGACCGCTCCAAAGCCCTCCCCAGTGCTGGCCAAGGGGAACTCCAGCAAATTCATCTCCACTGCACAGACAAATATCTTTATATATTTGCACTGGCTCATGAGCAGTGGACGCATCTGCCAAAATGTCCTCAAGATGTAAAGCTTCTATAAAGTACAAATTCTATGTATCAAGTAGAGTTATTGATACCCATAGACTAATCAATACTAAAACTGGTATAGAACTCAGATACTCATTTGTAAGTATTCATATTAAAAATAGCACATAAATAGGACAAAACTAAACCTTTTCTGAACAGTTTTAGAATGATTCAAATCTAAAACCACATGGTAAAGAAAATGCTATTATTTTGTGTTGAAAATTACACTGTAGTGTCCAAAAAATCAGTTTCCTTTATTATTATTGTGGTATTGAAATTGATAGTGAGAAAAACCCTTTTCCGACATTAAAATCTAATTTGAAGTTTTAGTATTGTGACTTAGTACTTAGTAGATCTAGCTGTCTAATCTTTTGTTTGTTTTTTCTGTAATATGCTATAGATATAAAATATATATTAAAAAAATCCTGTTAAATGAATAATCATTTCCAGATTCAAAGTTAGTGGGTCAACATCCAACACCAAAGATTGTACTTCAAATTCAAAAGTATATGTAAGCAGTAAGCCTATAGTATTTACGTAAATACATCAAATTTAACCTATAGTCACCTATAGTTTTTTTTTTTTTTTAAAAGAATGTTTATGAAAAGTGTCTGACCTGCCTCCTGCTGGCAGCGTGTGATTCGCAGAGTGTTTATTCGCCACATTAGCTGTGAGGGCCATGAAGGGCACTCAGTGGGAGGCCTGCTCGGACGCTCGGAAACCGGAGTTATCTGCAGCTGTTTAGAAACCCTCACAATTCCATGTTTGTGCTGTATCCAAGCTCCAAGAGTCACATTCACCACCTCTAAAACCTCCCTGTTATGAAGACTGCCCCGATATAGAATAGACGGGGGTAAACGTAGGAGCACCTGGTGTGTCCTTATGCCCCCGGGAGCACGGATGAGCCATGTCCTCCTGAAGATGACCAAATTTGTCTCTTGTAATGTGGTCGCCAAAACACGGACGCCGAGCTGACACGGCCTGGGGCAGTGGTAGTGCAGGGTGACCGTCGAACCATCCACCACTTTGTCAGGAGCAGAGGCAAACGCAATGAAACCGTGATGTGAGCTGTCAGCATCCACGGAGGAGGAGGACGCTGGAATGACTCGCAACATGTAGAGGACCTGACAGAGAGTGACACAAGTGTAAACACAACAATAACAAAGTAAATATGTGGTTTGCAATGTCTCACCTTCAATGAACGAAAAAGAGAAAAGGTGGTGTCTAAAAACCAGGACTAAACCATGACATAACTGTATCTTAACCAAGCGTGAACCATGTTAGTTAAAATACACTGCGCAAAATCATAAATGTTTGTTAACTAAGACTTCACGACTGCTTAACCTAACCTGACCTGCTTAACCTCTAGTCAGGTCAAGTCAAATGAGGAGTGAGTAATATACTACACATGGGCTAAATGTACACAAAACTCACGATTGAACTAACCTTCTACTTGTCTAAACTTTGTAAATACAAGAAACAAAACTTAATTGCTAAATGCCATGCCTATGTACTGGCAGTCGCACCCACACCACACACCAAAACAGATTGCAGCGTTGTGGTATAAGGAAATATGCCAAATTTCTTCTGGTTGTTTATTTTCTGAACACAAGGGCTATTGTAGACTGTAATCATGCATGTAACCCACTCCAAAAAGAGAGCGCAAAGAGCAAAGCAACAACAGTCTTAACTCATTAGAGCCAGTCTCCAAAAGAGGCCAGGAACGGATTAACCAAACCATCACATCAACTAGCAACGAACAACAAAAACCAGATAAAAGAACAACAAAAGGAGTCAACTCTAAGCTAAACACAAAATATCAGATCAGACAATATGTTACAATATGAATTAACAAAGACACATCCTACCATGATTACTGATGCAGAGAAATATCCATGTTTTAAAGAGCACTTGGAGGTCATTTTTAGATTGTTTTAATTCTGTGCACCATGTAACAGCTGAGTCTCATCAGGAAGTCAGAGCATGTACAGTGACATCCCAAACAGGTAGTGTGTGAGTTTGGATACACCCAGAGACATCAGGCACTGCCTGATATTCTAGTTTAACAACTTACTTACTGCCATTTGCATAAGGATTTAAAGGGCTCAATTCTGATGACAAGCAGAGGTATGTTACCTAGCAACCATGTTAACCATAGTAAGGGCCAAAACTGGTCTAAATTACACAAAAGTTAAGAGTTCACAAATGAAAATACATGACAGCATATTTATTTGGTTAGATCAATGTTTAAACCTGCAAGTACATTTTCCCTGCTTTTGGTTAGAACTGATGTCAGTTAATATAGATACAGGATGAAATTAAAGTTAATATACGGTACATATTAATAGAGGTATTCAGTTTTAAAACTCACTCCTACCTACCTGTATTTTTCAACTTTTTGCTTTCTACTTTTCTTCTCAAGCTCCCACTTAACTGATATAAAATTATGATGAATATTTACCTCGAGTACTATCCCACAGAACCAGGTAATATTTAGAACTATATTAATTGGTCAATATGTCACTTGATTGTGACAAAATGGACACTAAGCAATAACCAACTTGATAAAATTTACGTTCTATGACATTTAAAACTGAAAGTAATATCGAAAATGATACTGGCAAAACAGAGCCCAAACCTGGTTTGTGTTTATGCCATGTTCTCTGTTCAAACAAATACAATCAAGATAAAAATGGAAAGTGGCCTTTCAAAGTACTTCTCAAGGGTTGCACTAAAACAAAACAAACACTCCAGTCCTTGGGCAGCTTTTAGTTCTGCAACAAAGGTTTTCTTTCATTCCCTGGCATTATTTTATACAGAAAATTCATATAATTCCTTTATTAGCCTATTCTATTTAATAGTACTGAATGCTACAGGCGGATCCATGGTGTGGCACTGAACTTATCTACGTACATAGGACAAGCAGGTAACACCACTAATTTACAAGTGAAATCTGTGTCAAACCCACACACAGTAAAAATACATGTTTTACAAGGTATTCTAGACATGAGTTATTGAGTAAATAAAAGACTGTGAGTTTAATGCCATACTGTTAAACAATCCAAACTAAGTAACATCATCTACACTGACTCAAGCAGGTGGTGGACCCTCTAGCAAAAAGTTACATAGTGCACCTTTAGGCAAATTTGGATTGTAGGCAGTTGATTGCAGGACCACACACAACACACACACAACCAGCAGTTAACCATTCAACAATAATACCTGCTATGATACAGTCCGTTGCCCCATAGAGTCCTGTTCTATCAGATGGACTCAGAGGACTGATCAAAGCCGAAAGTCTAACTTAATATGATATGCTCCAAGCCAAGCCTTTCGCCATTAGCCCCGCCGTGTCCTCTTTGGCCCTCGCCTACACACGACTTTGAAGAAATCTGATCTGAAAACGGCCTGATGTGGCAGCCAAAACTAATTACCCACGGGCCACTGACTACATGTGCATCAAAGTCTTAGAGAGAGGAGGTAACGCTGTTGCTGATGCTAGAGCTGATGATTAATGCAAGGTACGCCGCTTGTTCCCCATATAAAGGCCGATGGTGGATGAAATCAATCTGTGCTTTTGCGTTTTACGACTTTCAGTTTTCCCAGATAGAATTTTTGGAGATCAGATTTGACAAACAGGATTTTGAAATGGCTCTACAGGACCTCTGCAAGTATGATGACTTTTGGGGACATGTCAAATCAAGTGGTTCGTCATTGTTGGGAAATACGATTGGACTTAACTACACCAGAGATTTACTTTTGAACCCTTTTAGTTTTTCCATCCCAGTGACAGAGTACTTAGAAGAGAGTCCACTACAGTTTGGACAAGTCCGCACCACTCAAATGGCCAATGACCTTTTCTTAACACACTCCACCGACTTGTCAACCACTTCATTGCCTTCATTGTCTTCACAGTCTGTTCCTCTTCCATTTCCACTGTCCCATGGAACTACCACTTTGGCTTTCATCTTCCAGGGGGGGGTCTTGGCGGCCGCGGACACCCGGTCTAGCTGTTCTGGCCAGGTGGCGTGCCCCGCTGCCCAAAAGATACTCCCCATCCACAGTCATTTAGTCGGGACCACCTCTGGAACGTCGGCCGATTGCGCACTTTGGAAGAGGATTCTGGCCCGGGAGTTGAGGCTGTACCAGTTAAGACACGGAAGAAGGTTATCTACAAGGGGGGCGGCCAAATTGTTATCCCACATGCTGCACCCATTCAAGGGGACAGAGCTGTGCGTGGCTGCTACTTTGTGTGGGTGGGATCATGGGGGTGAAGAAGACACTGAATGTCTTGGAGGAGATTTTGATCCAGTGAAGTGCAAAGAAAGAGACACTAAAAGTCAAAAAGCCAAAATGGATAAAACTCAAAATGTGTCGTCTCGCTTTGGGCCGAGAATGTTTTATGTGTGCAGTGACGGGACACGGCTTCAGGGGGCGCTCTTTTCAGTGGGTTCCGGATCGCCCTATGCCTACTCCATATTAGACCAAGGGGTGGAGTGGGGGTTGACAGTTGACGAGGCTATAGCCGTAGGTAGAGAGGCGGTGTATAGAGCCACACACAGGGATGCGTACTCCGGGAACTGTGTGGACGTCTATCACGTCTCTTCAAAAGGCTGGACGCGGAGAACAAGGGAGGATCTGAAAGAGGAGTATTATAGAGAGAAAGAGAGGAATGAAAAGACTAAATCAAAGAAGAAAAGAGGATTTAAACATGATAAGGCTGATGTATGATGTTGTATGTATGTATGATTCAAAAGGACTATAAAAATTACTATATTAGACGAAAACTAGAATGGACTATAGAGGTGGGAGAAATTATTTATAACTGTTGTTTTGAATGAAAAATCTGAATATGTTCTTTAATTAAACTGATATTTCTGCACTTTTGTGGTTACTTATATGGTCATTTCATATTTTGTGCGGTCCTTGACCCTCAACTTACAGGCACATTTTAGCACATTACTGATACATTGTTAAAATATTGTTATTGAAGTCAAGATATTCATTTTTGTCACCCACTCCTTAAATATTTATTTAACAGATAAATCAGGATCAGATACAGAACCACAGCATATCAGGTCTTAAAAGGTCCTGGGTCTAAACCAGGACTAAACCGGGACTAAACCAGGACTATCGGGTCTAAATCAGGACTAAACCAGGACTATGGGGTCTAAACCAGGAATAAACCAGGACTGTTGGGTCTAAACTAGGACTAAACCAGGACTGTTGGCTCTAAACTAGGACTAAACCAGGACTGTTGGGTCTAAACTAGGACTAAACCAGGACAATGGGGTCTAAACTAGGACTAAACCAGGACTAAACCAGGTCTATGGGGTCTAAACCAGGAATAAACCAGGACTTTTGGGTCTAAACCAGGACTAAACCAGGACTTAAACAGATCAAAAACACAAGTTCAAATAAACTAAAATAAGACCCAGACTAAGCGAGAACTGAACCTGAATCAAGACAAGGCCAAAACTGTTACAACTAAACCAAACCTGAGTTAAACCAGATTAACTGATTGGGCATGTCTCAATGTAAACTTTTAATATTACGATTACTGTGGAAAGAATCACAATGTTTTAATAAATTCTTCAAGTCTTTGGCCAGAATTATGAAATCTATCTTCCAGAGTGATAAAGCCAAGTTACATAAAAGTACTGACACTAGCTGTAGTTCTTCAGAGTTTGAATTGAACCAAACCAGGACTAAACTAGGTCTTAAATAGAATAGAGAACTGAACCCAGACTGAGCCAAAACTACTCTAAGCCAAGTCTATAATAGAATAGGCAGAGTAAATGAAAAGGAAGACAGTGCTGGATGTGGCGCTGCCTGGAGAGACAGGAGAGAGATGAGACTCGACAGGCAAACATAGGGGAGTATTTTGGAGCTGTGATGGCTTCAGATATAAATTAATGAACAGGACAGGCAGATGCATCCTCCAGGCGTTTTCTCAAATGATTTGGGAGACGCATATCGTTCCCACTAATCAACAGCTGATGTTTTTCTATTGTGGTGAGCTAATAGCACTAGGACGCGCCTGGCATTTGTGATTTAGCAACCAAAACATCATCAATGAATCTGTGGGATTTTCAGATAATTACAGTCTTTATTCCTGTGGATAAGGGACAGGCCAGGAGGACGGCACCAGTGATGAGCCAGGTCTAAACCTGGACTAAACCAGGACTAAACCAGGACTATGGGATCTAAACCAGGACAATGGGGTCTAAACCAGGACTAAACCAGGACTATGGGGTCTAAACCAGAACTAATCCGAGACAATGGGGTCTAAACCAGGACTAAACCAGGACTATGGGGTCTAAACCAGAACTGAACCAGGACTATGGAGTCTAAACCAGGACTATGGGATCTAAACTAGGACTAAACCAGGACTATGGGGTCTAAACTAGGACTAAACCAGGATTATGGGGTCTAAACCAGGACTAAACCAGGTCTAAATCAGGACTATGGGGTCTAAATCAGGACTATGGGGTCTAAATCAGTACTATGGGATCTAAACTAGGACTAAACCAGGACTATGGGGTCTAAACCAGGACTAAACCAGGTCTAAATCAGGACTATGGGGTCTAAATCAGGACTGTGGGGTCTAAATCAGGACTATGGGGTCTAAACCAGGACTAAATCAGGACTATGGGGTCTAAACCAGGACTAAACCAAGATTAAGGATAAACCGTGGTCACATGTGAATATCCAATCAAAGGACTAAAGGCATGTCACAGTATCAAAGCTACATAACAAACCATTTTAGATTCAGTTTTAACTCAATGATTCAGTGGATTCTTTGCTAATTACAGTTTTCATTGCTTTGTGTAGAAGGACGCAGAGACCATGCAGAAAAATAAATTTGCCTTGAGCTGTTACAACTGAAAAGGTCATAATGCACAGTAATGTGCAGTAAAATGTGAAAATGATTTGTGTGAGCTGTTGCTGGGAATATTTCAATACATTCATAAATAAAAGGCTGCTTTTCAAAAATGAACTTATCTGATAGACACAATGTAGGTGGTTTACACAGCTTTTGAACAGACGATTAAATACAGTCAGATATAGGTTTTATAAATATTCTTATAGATATTTCGTATAATTTTTACCCATGGGCTTTATTAGATAGAACAAACGTGTGAAAATGGATGCAGAGGAGAGGCATTCTATCATCTAATCTAATGTGCTTTGCCTGGAATGTTTCACAATATGGCATTACATTTATATCTCTCCAAAGTGAACAGAAAAAAATACATTCACCTTTAAGTTTTAATATTTTGAAAGTACTTTATACATTTTACAAAATATGAATGATGTCTTATAAAACTCTAAGCTAAACAGTTATCACTATCTTGAAAATTAAAAATTGCCACAAAATGTCATCATTACGTCTCCTGCTCCTCCCACTATTGCAACAACTACCCGCACCACTAAATTCACCTGCACTGCATTCTGGGGAGACAAATTAAAGCCACAAACGGTACCTTTGCAGACATTTCCTCCTCCCTCTTCACTGCTCACTCGGCTGATAGCGTCAGTCTCTGGAGGAATATAATAAAGACATTTATGTGAAACTGGGCTCTGAGGGAACTGTATAAAAAGATTTGGACCAAACAGTACAGCACTAACGCAGTGGTACAGAGCTGTAAACAGGAGCAGTGTTCTGGCTCAGGACGAATCCCTTTGACAAATACCACACTTAGCAGCTTATCATTGTGTTCTCCGTGTACAATAAAATTACAATGCGCTCTTTCCATTCAGTTTTGAGTACACCCGTGGCTTTCTGGTGTCTACTTGTGCGCTCATTGAACTGCCAGAAATATCAAAACCTTACAAATGTTGTTTCTTAAGCCACACATATCTTTAAAGAGGAGCGTACT
This sequence comes from Periophthalmus magnuspinnatus, assembly GCF_009829125.3. NCBI lineage: Eukaryota > Metazoa > Chordata > Actinopteri > Gobiiformes > Gobiidae > Periophthalmus > Periophthalmus magnuspinnatus. The sequence goes on along the minus strand of NC_047129.1, from coordinate 5,614,254 downwards.
AGATTTATTTCCTCTAATGAAGGAACACTGCTCTCGTTAAAGTACAGATATATTGCTGTTAGCAGCAAAACTCCTGCAGCTCTGTCCCTGAAAGTTGTGAAAATCACTTTTAAACTCGCAGTGATAATAATTGGGATGCTAGAAATGTGTTAGGAAAGTGATGAATCAATGCAAACAGTTTAAAATGAACTAGTTAGTTTTGGATGCTTTTAAATCAGGTACATCACTATATTGCCTAACGTATTGACATAAATCTCTCTAATTTACACAGATCTAGAAGTGACACGGGCTTCATCACGCCATACTGGAGCGAGAGTGTATACTGAGTTGAAAAGGCAAATAACAACTAAACGCATAAAAAGTAAAATATTCATGGGTACACAGGCCATATATACCATTTGAAATAAGAAGCATACTAAAGAAATGTTGTTAGTTCTAGTAGTCCAAGTTCAGACCTGGTTTAGTTCTGGTTTAGTCTTGATTTTGACCTAGTTTATGGCCTTTTCTAGTCTCTTCTTTATGTCTCTTAGTTACTTCTCTTAGTTACGTTTCTTAGTTAGCATCCGTTGCCCCCAAAGCATCTGCTCTGATCTGGTCCTCACACTGAGAACTGTCATTCTCCGCCTTTAATACATTTTATATGACCCCACATAGCTCCTCTCGCCTATATGTTTTAAAGTCTATCACACGCTGGCATTGCTTTCATTTCACATGGAAAATAAAAACAGCCATAGTGTTTTGACATGTGGAAAGCTGCATACGCTACAAACAGACCCCACTACTACACTGACATTGTCCTCACAGAGACACGAGTTTAAAGCCGTTCGGCACCTCTCGCCTCCGCATTTGCCGAGTCATTGAATAATTATAGAAGCGAAGGCACTATGAAGAGCTGAAATGTTTTTAGACTGGTTATAATGATGCTAAAAATGATAAATTCTGACATTTTAACATTGCCACCTAGCTCATGATGTTACCGTGGGAACAGCATTACAGCATAGTTGCATCGCCTCAAAGTTCCTCAAAATTTCAACCAACGAAAAAACACATCAGCACCCACCCGGGTCTACATATACACAGAAGTCATTTGGGAGAACGTTAACTTGTAGTTTCCATCATAAAATCTCCATTGGTTTACTATGTGCATGTACATTTACTTTAATTTAATATGACCAAGACCTTTTATTTTGAACTGTTACTATTTTCTGTTAAATCATATATTTTAGTGTTCCCCACTTTCTTGTCTCTGGAAGTTATTGTATTATCTTGAATGTTCCACAGTAAGGTGTTAAGCTTCTACGATCTTCAATCTGCCTGTATTTATACAAATTACAGAGGCTTTTAATGTTCAAAAATAGCTTTGAAAAACTTGCAGTGTCTTTCTGTGCGTGAGGTCGTCTCCACTGATCTAACCTGTAACTTGGACTATTTTCATCAGCTGCCTCCATGTTTAAACAGCAAATAGTGGAACATTCAAGACAAAGCAGCATCTCCATGGTGACAAGCAGGTGGTGGACTCTACTAAAAAAGTTACACAGTGCACCATTAACAAGTTTCTCACAATGTATACTTTTAAATGTGTGTTATCTTGTGCAATGCGTGTCTGCTAAAAGGCTCTTTGTTGGTGGGCCAAGTGGACCCTTGGACAATATAATGATGAAAAGTTTTGTAACCAGCAAATGCAGATGTCGAATGTGAACAGAACAGTGGGGACCTCTTTTGTCTGCCTTCTTCAAAGCTTTTTGTTCTTCTCTGGCACTTTCCTTTGGATTAGTCCAGCAGAGAAGAGCAAACTCGCCTGGATGTGGTCACAAAGTAAAATGTCACAAACCCATGCACCCTCTGTTTTTCTATACAAAAAGAAAATGCACTTTGATACCAAGTGAGTGGCAGAGTTAGCAATCCTGCCTCACAGGAAGAAAATTGTTTAAGTCCAAATGGAATGTGCATGTTCCATTTGTGTCACCGTGGGTCCTGTCGTGGGTGAAAATGAAGGTCACATTCAAATCAGAAAAAAATAAGTTGTGGTGTGTATGTGTTTGTGTGTGTGTGTGTGTGGGGGTGTGTGTGTGTGTGTGTGTGTATGTATGTATGTATGTATGTATGTATGTATATATATATATATATATATATATATATATATATATATATATATATATATATATATATATATATATATATATATTTTACTATCAAATCTAACACTAAGACCTCATAATTCAATATTAAATATGTACAACAGACTAGTCCTCCAGCTGGGTACTCCTGGGTATAAACCTACAGGTCAACATAAGGAGAGTCCCTGGGGGCTGCACTGTGTTGTCCACTGCTCCTGTCATGACAGGTGGACAGATAGGGTGTCAAATGTAATGCATAAACTTGTTAACATGGACTTATTTAACCATAAATCACAAGTACAAGATCTTTCTGTGATTTTCGATTACATCCTCCCATCACCAAGAATGTGAAAATTGCTGTGAAAACTGCTCACTCTGATTTTCCACCACTTTACCCAATCTAAGACCTATAGTTACTCGGATACTTTTGCACCATTTGAAAGAAGAAATAATTTCAGGTAATTTGGCAGCATTTTTTAATCTTTTGGGTAAAATCTGTCCTCTAGCTCTGACACATTTCACACTAGTCACAGCCATTTGTTATTAATAAACCCGTGTACACAGCTGGATGAGTGTGAGCTGACGGGTAACCTTTCTCTTTCTAGTCACATCGCTCCGGCTTTACACTAGCACTTGTTTAATAAGGCTTTTATGTTGTTCAGAGGAAAAGCTGACAGAATTTTTTTTTTAAATGATCAAGGGACGTCATGTGTACAAAGCTAGTTGAACACTGATTATAATGTTCAAATGTGTCGCTATTAACTGCGTGGGACACACAATGTTTAATAATGAGAACATTTCAGAGGAGGAAGGAGTCCTAAAATACTGAAAATGTAAAATGTTTACTTCAGTGTGTACTTGGTAACTTTTGTGCTGGACGATCCGTCACCTGCTTGTCTCCATGGAGATGTTACTGCTTTGCCCGGAAAGACAGGCAGCTAATGCCGCCAAGCCCATTTACAGGTTAGATCTGTGTAGAGTCAGCCAGACTCACGATAAAATGCATGTTTGTTCAAGAAATGTAAGTTTAAGTTTAATGCCAAACCATGGAACATTCCTGGCAAAACAATCACATCCTACTATGATACTATGATGGCTTCAGTAAAAGGACTATTAAAGCTCATAAAAGATAAGATAGAAACATTTATTTCCATATCAAATCATTTGAAACGTACATCGTTGATTTAAATGAGGAAAAAATATTTTCTAAAACATCACTATGAATTAAAACATGTATCAAAACATAAACGCTGGTGTGGTGTTAGCCCCAAGCCTCGATACATGGAAAGATTTTTGATGCAGTGAATAAGATCATGTTTAAAGTGAAAATGATGTGGTTGTCAAACGAACAATCTTTATATTATTAACCACTGTTCATTTAAAACACTATTGAGCCCAGTAGCTATAGTATTCTGTATTGGATTTGCCTTTAAAAGTGTCGTATGAAGCTCCAGTGGCATGTGTAAAATCTGCATTTCTCTAAGTAGACAGATTAGAAGTTAGAGAAAGCCATGGAGTCAGCTTAAGACTTGGGTTGTGACAGTGTGAGTGCATCAGCCTGTCTGTTAGATGCAGGGCACAAAGCGTCTCCCCGGCACAATCACTTTACTGGATTAAACATGTGATCAGTGGAGGCCATTACATTCATGTGTTTTGACATGCTGGTTGTTAGTGGACCCCAAGTTTCCTCTTTGCATTCAGTCTTAGTGAGCACTGGTCCGGCGACTTGTGGCAGAATCTGGGGGAATGCTCATTTGCAGCTTGATTTTCTGCACACTGGCTCTACTTAAGCAGATTACACACAATGTGACTAGAGGGAGATGATAGCAGTCTTACATTTCATATAGATAATACCAGGGTGATTGGATTTTTTTGATTTGGAGATGTCTGGAGTGTGAATCCCTGGTGCACTGGTTGTCAAAGTGTGCAGAAAATGTGTGGTTTTCCATATATTGGAAATGGACCAAGCAATTTCTAACTCAGGGATTGGCCATTATTTCATTTTGACCAGGTCTAAGCCCGAATCACATTCAACCAGCAAGACTTTGGACCATCCAACACAACATGGGCCATAGAAAACCAGAAACCTGAATGGCTAAAACAGGTTTCTAACAGGATTTATCCCTAAACCTCATGTGTAATCTAAAACGTGGCCAGGACTAAACTAAGTCTATCAGGTCTGATCCATCAAAAAGCCTGGTTTAACTCAGAACAAAGACTTTACCAGAATGAAACACCATCCTGGACAAACAGTTTACAATATAATGGCAGGATGATAGAATTTGGAAGTTTTTTGTATCATGATTTCCAACTGAAACCATCATTTATTTAAAAATTGTCGGTAGCGAGCTTTCAATAAAAGTAAAAGCTTTTCTGCTGGTCTGGTCCTTAAAAAGAGGATGGGAGACACAGAGAGAGGGGTAGAAAGGGAGGGAAGAGCAGCAGACAGAGTGAGTGAGAGACCGGGCTAAGTGGACAGTCCTCACGTAAAGCTCGCCTCTCCTCCTCGCATCCTCGTTTGCTTCCCTCTCGCGCGTTGGATCAGCTTCAGCTCCAATAACGCGGCGGTGGCGGCAGCGGAGCATCAGAGCACCACCAGAGCACCACCAGAGCACCATCAGAGCACCATCAGAGAACCACCAGAGCACCATCACACGGTAAGCCCTGTTTTAAAAGACTTTTTATCTCCACCACTGGACTCTTGTATGTAATTAAGGGTCTAACAACCGTGGCAAGTTTCAGCTGTCGGCTTGTCGGGTCTACTTCCCCTCACATGTCCCCAGAAGAAGAGGGGACAATTCTGCCTTTTCGGAAACTAACGGAACCTTTCGCCTTTATTGCTCTAAACGTGTTGCGGCATCGCAGAGTTGCCAAATAAAATGAAGCTGCAGGAAAAACAGATCACAGCCTACTTCTGCGCTGTGGTTGAGTGATTAAAGCTCTGTACCATATCGCGAGGCTAATTTCAAGCCCCAGCGCGTAAGAACACCGCGCACATGGACCTGTGGTGGCCGCGCGTTGCACCCTGGGGCCCGGGGGTGCACGGCGGTGCACGGGCAGAGGTTGGACCCCGGGGTCCGGGGGTGCACGGTGGTGCACGGGCAGAGGTTGGACCCCGGGGCTCGGGGGTGCACAGTGGTGTACGGGCAGAGGTTGGACCCCGGGGCCCGGGGGTGCACGGTGGTGCACGGTGGTGCACGGGCAGAGGTTGGACCCCGGGGCTCGGGGGTGCACGGTGGTGCCCGGGCAGAGGAGATAACGCGCTCAGTCACACTCATGATTTAGGAAAAGTGCCTTCGTTAAAATAGTTTGTCCAAGTGTGTAAATCACGCTTCGTGCATCAAGTAGGTCATATTCTGTCTTTCCTTAACAAGACAAGGTCAGGCTCGGGGCTGTTTGGCGTCTCTCGTGTGGATATGCTAATAAGCGCTCCAGATGTGTGTGTGCGGGTTTGTGCGTGGCATTTCTCCGCATTGAATGACTTACGTTGACAAGGCAAAAACTACATTTTCTCATCTCTGAATAATCTTTTGTCATATCATTTTACATTTGTCATAAATACATCTCATTTATTTCCATTTGGTTAAATTTACAGTTTTGATTTCTTGTGTCAGGTTTTCTGTGTGTTTTGTGTTTGGGGTCCTCCAGCCCCTCCCTGTTTTTCCACTGGTGTCGTCTTCCATTTTAATTTATTCCCCAAGGAAACAGGTCAGTCATACCCACTGTTCATGTCCACTGTGTCTCTCTTCACATCGGTATAGTCTCTCTCCCAAGTGTTAGGGACAGTGCCACTGTGTGCAGTCTGTGCAATCAGGTAATAATTATACATTTATATAAATGCAGCAATGTGATACTTCAAATGAATGTTAGTGTTTTTGACTAAACTGTTGAATTACTCAAGGCTGCGTCTCCAACCTGTGGCTTGGGAAACACCATTCTCTCCATCACAATCACACACAGCTCTCACAGGCTTCATGAATGCTGTAGGAGCTTGATTAGTTCATTTTGATTTATCACTGGCACACCAACTTGTGCATGTATTCAGACTGATTCACAGCTGCGCACCCTATTAACACACACAATTTCACTATTCAACATTTATGCAGTAAAGAATGTTGCATCCACTACACACACTGGAGAGCACTTTATTATTAGGCTATTTTGTTTTCATTTCTATAACTTGAGCCACAAAGAGGCCATAATACAAACCAGAGTCTTTACTAATTAAAGTGTATACAGGATGTAAGGACAACAGCGTGTTGCTAGTCCAGTGTATAGTTTTACCATTGCAAAAGTCTGAAGGTCTGTGCTCAGATAGAACCATAGGCAAATGATTAATCTAACATTTTTATTTTTATACATTTTTACACATTGCTGAGTCAGACAGACTCGTAGCATGATAAGTTAATTCTGTAGCCGCATCAGACACATGATAGCTCTGCTGCCAGTCTGGGCCTATGGCCCCTCTGTTCATTCACAAAGGCAGAGCCAGTGCATTATCCAGCCTGTGGATTAGAGCTCGACTGTTATGGGTTTTTCCATGGCGGATGCCGATACCAGTTGTTTAGGATCCAGGGAAACCGATGGCTAATAAGTTTTGCCAATATTTTTGGGCCGATATGTAGGGCCAAATTATCTCATTTGAATTTAATACAAACTCGTCCATGATCTTAATTTACTGCAAACTGGATTAGAGAGCAGAGAGTACACTTTTGGACTGAAGTGTTCAAATAAAGCTATATGCATGTACTCTTTATGCATATGGAAGCAGCTGGTTGATCAAACAAAATATTGACCTCTGCTGGAGACTTAAGGCCAGCAGTTGATGCGCTAAAAAGTCTGTCTCTAATGTAGATAGTGTACGGTTTGGGCAATGGAAATCCAATGGCTGAACATCTCGCTGGTCTCAGCTCAGCCAACACAAAAATGTTTTAGTTCTAATTTAGCGTTGATTCCCTGAAGTCTTGTGCAGTCTCTCACCAGTGAGAACTGCAGCAGTGGAGTCACTAGCCTCACTCATATACACTACTTCATGCGACACTCAAATGACAAATAGGTTGAATTTGTCTGCACTGTTGCTTTTCACTTGCGTTTAAGCTGTCTGAGTGTCATAGCTGGACTCTAATGAGCTGACTGATGTGCTGAGTACAGTGGGCTTCTTGTCACCAGTGTGCTTCTAAAAGGACCAGACTTGTTCTATGGGTGGGAGGAGCAGTGTTGAGAATGGATGATGGGTCTATATAAGCATTAAGACAAATGGCAGTGACCGAAAAAGGCAGGGGTTGTTAAATGGGATTGAATTTGTCCACGTCTCGGTCATTTAAGCGTTTCTAAAGCACTTCAGACATCACCTCCTCCTTTTGTGTTCTCTCTCCATTTGTTCCTATGTAAAAAGCCTGACGTGGAGAGGCTATTTTTAATAGTCATGTTTCAGTGGAGCGACTTAAGGCTCAACAACCATTTACAATTTAGAGTTTAAGTGTCAACTCTACTGATGCAACTGCTGCTATACACACACTAATCATTTTCAAGAACAACTGTTACTACAGCTGGTGCCATGATCATTTCCACAATCACTCACTGCTACCAAAATATTATGCTTTTTTTTTGCAGTGAGTAAGTTTTAAAGAAGACATATTATGCTTGTGTCTGCTCTCTGACCTGTGGATCATTATTTTTAGATTTTTGACATTTTCAATCAATATTGCACTATTGTACTAAAACAATTTAATGAAATTGTCAGCACCCCCTGAGGTTTGGTTGTCCAGTCAGACCAGTGCCAATGTGTCAGCGAGACACTTCACCTTTGCCTGTATTTTAATGTGATGTGTGAGTGGTTGCACTGCTTGCCCTGTTTATGGATAGCTGCAGATCGTGGTGGTCACAACCTGAGCTATAGGCTTCCATAACTATATCATGATGAATCTGGTGACCCTCCGCTAAACGTGGCTAAATGCCAATTATCTGTCAAATTAAAATTACAATCTTAATAATAGCAATTTGTTGTTATTTATTTTTCATTGTAGGAGTCTGATGTTCTGCCACTGCTCTGTAAAAATCTTGGCTTCTAAAACAAAACTTTTTCCACAACTTTACTGTGTTTAACAGTCAGCCTAATATATCAATCTGACTTTGGCTTGACTTCTTCAGCGCACCTTGACACCTCCTCCGGCTCCTCCCCCTCCTCCCCCTACCTTTCCTCTCCTCTTAGTCCATTTAGTCCATTTGTCCCTATATAACAGGCCCGACATGCAGAGGCTATTTTTAATAAAAATGAAATAGCCTTGTTTCAGTGGAGCGACTCAGGACTAAAACAGCGATTTGCAATTTGGAGCCGTGTCACCAGCACTCATCACTCCTTCCTCTGAGCCTGCAACAGCAAATCTTCCCCGCACTTTTCATCCTCTTTGGTTGCCTAACATTCTCACAGATATCGTATACACAGGCATACTTCAAACAACACGAATGACAAGCACTGCTGGCTCTGGTGCGGCAAAGCTTGGCATGGAGCGAAATCCGAGCCTCGCAACAGTGTATGCAAATATACAAATCAAGGAATAAGAGACAAAAGTGCTCTTGAAGGCGCATCCCTCATATTTTTGCAAGTTATAAGTCGACAACAAGCACATGCAGTGGCTTACGATGGCTGAACATAACACATTAGATCTGGCTCAGTTGGTATAATTGGTGTGCAAGAAGGAATACATTTTTGTACAACTTAGATACAACTTAGTGACTACTTCTTATGATCAAAATGAAGTGATTTTCAAAGTGGGTCAGTGTCTGTAGGAAAAGAATAAATTGGTTTTATGAGTGCTGTCTTTCACTTGTACATTATAGAGTATATCAGCTCCACTGCATCAGGGCATGTTATGGTTCCCATTATATAGTGCTATCAAAGGAGCATGCATTAAAACACCATATAGGCCCTCTCCAAGCTTATTTGCATTTAAATGAATCAAAGCATGTTTTATATGGGAACATTCAATTGTGTGCATTAAACAAGACCGACAATAAAATCATATAGAGGAGATTAAGTAGGATAAACAATAAACATAGTATAAGATGTCAACAGTGGCTCAATGGGTCGTAGTTGCTGGAACTAGTTTCTGTCATGGTGTGCCTGAGTAATGCATCTGAGAATGTGTAATGTCTATTCTACAGTTGTGTTAATCCCAAACAAGTAACAGTAGGGAAACATACAGTGCAATAGTAATATAGTAATGTACTTTTACAAGTTAGTCAGTGAGTCACTTGGTACGGTTTTGTGTATCCTAAAAATGTACAGTGTATTATGATTGTGTAAAACATTTTGCAATGTACAAATATGCACGTAGGCTGGGATTTGTTATTTATATTACATGATATCCTGTGCAAACCTTCATCTCATGTTTAAGGGTTTGAAAAATGAGCACTCATCCTGATTTAAAATGTATCTCAAATCTAATCTCTTCTGCTACTCAAAATCACAATTAGATTTTTTTTTTCTTTTTACTTTCTAAAAGTGTTCCTCTACTTTGTAAAAGTTTAAAAGCTTCTCAAACACACATAACAAAGTATAAAAACTGTAATCACAAAGTGTCTCTACCCCTAATAGTAGATAACTTGATAAAAAGTCACTGTTAGGATAGACCAGGCCCGTGGACTTTTTGTTGACATTAACTTTAAAGCTTGCATATTATTTCAATGTATAAATGTAAGATTTTAAATATACAAATGTAAGATTGCTAATTTATAAATATAAGATAGCTAATTTGCAATTCTTGACACATGAAAAGCTGTTCGTACCTCATAGTTTCCAGTCCTGTTACTCCTCTGACAGATTTCACTACATCAACTTTAAAAAGATCTATGGCCGAGAATTGGAGTTAAACACTAAACTTAACTCAGATCATTAAACTTTGGGAAACCAGGCAGTCATTGATTCAATTATTTATGAGCCTAATTAATCTCTTCAGGGGGACTACTTTCACCAGCGGCATTGAGGCATAGGCAGAGCCTCCTGAGTTCCACCATCAATCTCCTGAAATCCAGGCAATTGTGTGTGAAAGAGAAGACTAAAGTACCTGTGCCCCCCCATCCCCCCCCCCCCCCCTCGCCGCCAGGCTCCGGGCCACAAATTAATTGAAAATTTTAGGACTGCACTTAACTCGGCCGGAATGGGGTCGATGAAACCAACCCAAACACCGTTAACTCAAAACAGCAAAGATGTAAAATAAGAATAACAGCTTTCTCATGGTCAGAGAGAAATGAGCTTGAAACACAATCATGTTCAAGAAATTATGAGAAAGTTCTAAAGCCTTCACTTTTAGATGAGCTTGTGGCTGCTTTTAGCTGATTCTTTGCTGTTATCTAAAGCTTACATTTATAAAGTCTGACATCAATTTATAGACAGTCATGGCTTGTCAGATTATTCACACACCAGTCTGAGGTTTGGCTGTCAGCTTTGACCAGTGCCAGTACTGCCATTGTGTCTTTGGGCAAAACTCTTCATCTTTGTCTGTATTTGAATGTGCTGTGAGTGGTTGGTGGTGGTCAATGGGCCAGACTGTATGGCTTGGTGACCATAGCTCCTTCCACCAGTTGTCTGCAGGCATGAGGCCAGGCTATGGAAACTCAGTGGTTTATCAGCACTGTGTTTACAGAGGGAAAGAATAATGCATACAATTGCAGAGCAACTTTGATTGTCTGAAAAAGAGAATTATTATAATAATATATATAGAATCACACAATTTCATACAAAGTTCTCCACATAAATTTCACAAAAGGCTATTAAAGTTGTTTACAAGCAGCAAGTGAAGCGAGCTTTTGTGATTTATGTGTCGCTGCCATGATGCCAACCAGAACTGCTTTAGGGTCTCCTGCATCTTAATGTTTTGGTCAAAAATGTACTATTTTTTGTATTATTAAAAATGCGTGGTGTTAGACCAACCTTAGACCAGATCTGTTACACTGTTCTTTCATTGATTTTTCAATAGAAGCCCTGAATCCATTTTTACAATAGATTTTCTTCAGAACTTTTAAAAACACTGATATTTTGTACTTCTGTGAATTTGGGAGAGTGGACTTGTACTGCTACAGCCATTTTGTTCAGTCATATGTCCATATGTACACCTCTGCCACAATGCAGACACAAGAGTCTCATGTCATTACAACATTCAGAGCTGTGCCATAATTTGCCAAGCTCTTTTTTTAAGATAATAACAGCTGTGATGTTCTCTAATCAAGGAGTTTCACACTTTTCTTTCTTTTCTCTCTAGGTTATTCACGAAGGGCACACTATGAGTGCTCAAGCCAAGAGAAAGAGATTAGAGGAGTGCATCCAAGGAAAGCAAAATGTGAATCTCCTATGTTCAACATGGACCATTTCAAACTATCGGATGTAATCAATGCATTGAGCAATGTGTTTCTGAAACAATACGATCAGCAACCTTCCAAAATGGCGGCCTGCATTGTTCTTTTCCTTTTCCTGTTTTTTTGTGAAGGAGAAACAAGTGGTATTTCATTAGCTGTCAGGTCTTCAGAGCGGGACAGTGATTTGCGGCTATTATCAAACAGCAAAGCACAAGATTCGCCTCATCATAAGTTCACGGTCAAAGAAAGAAAAAGTAGGCAAGAAGATGGAGTGAAAACAGCCCATTTGTTTGTGCAACTGAATGACAGAAAGTTAAATGAAACTGACTTCAAAAACAACCTAGCGAGACAAATTGAAGTGCTTAAACAGATTCCAATGACTGCCAAAACACCCAGTGAATACAAAAGTAATAGCAATAAAATGGTGGATGGTTTAATTAGTAACACAAGTTTGGACAGCCATTCGGGGACAGGTGTCCACTTTGTGCCGCAAAGGACTGACACAGGACATCCAAAGTGGGTCAGAGAATCCAGGAGCAAAGAAGAAAGGAGTAATACACCACAAGTTCATTCCAGACAAAGGAGGAGCTGGCTGTGGAATCAGTTCTTTGTGATAGAGGAGTACAGAGGACCGGAGCCAGTGCTGATTGGACGGGTGAGTTAGCAAACAAAGACCCAGTTACAAAGTGAAAGTTACGTAACAATGTTTTACACTTGAAGATACATGTCACAACCATTACATGTGGTACTCACGCCGGTCCAGTCACTGTGCCATGAATTTGCATTGTCCTATTTTTCCATGCAAAACTTGAATCCCTTCTGTGAAATATAAAAATCTAGTTCCTCAATCTAGTTCCTGTAAATGCTTTGGTTTAGTTTAGTGACTGTTTTGTTGTCATAATGCTAAAAATTCAAACACAATTTTGATATTAAAGAAAAGGCTTAATACTCAATACCTACTTTGCTACCCCAGTGAAAAAATCTTTGTTTGTTTGTCCCCCTGGAAATCAGATTTGAATTGATAGAAAAGATAAATGTTTGGGATGGCTGAATAATTATAGGACAGAAAAATCCATAATACGCCATAATACTCCACCTACACTGAGCAAATGCAAAGAGAGAACTCAAGCAGAAGAATCATATTATACCAGAGACTTTAGTTCATCAACTTTGCCTTTCAGGTTATTCATTTATATATTTATTTATTTATTTATTTATTTTGAGCTATAAAAAGGAGCTGTAATGCAAGGTTATAATCCCTAAGCACTAGTCTTCCTTGCTTTCTGTTTGAGTTTTCTAATGTGCATTGATTTGTGTGAAAGACATTTTTAACACACTCCATACAATGCAAACTCTGTCAGAGACTAAAGCGCAGCACTGTAATCATTCATTAATCAAAATCAATCTCCATTTATGAGATATTGATTTGGGGCAAATTGGGCAGCACTGACACAAAACATCTCACATCAGATTTTTAACGGTAGAAAAGTCCATATTAAACATAATGGTAAAGACATAATTGAACAAGTGATTACCACTGCTGCTCAGCCATGTGACAGAGCTGAGGTCAGGGCCTTTGTGAATGTAGAAATAGAAGTCATAATATGTTCTCATTAGTGTGGATCTGGCCCCAAATATAGGTCTTCGAAAGTACATGTATTTGAAAATCTAATCCTTTTACAAATCTGCTCAGAAAAGACCTAACGCTATTAAGCAAGAAGAACAAAACAGGGCTGAAACTGGACTCGAGGTTCATTAAACTGGGACTAAAACATGTAAACCAGGACTAAAGAGGTCAGAATAAATACCCAAGGCGAGAACGAAACCAGGACTAATCTGATTCTGACCAGGACTGAACAAAGATTAAGCCAGAACTAAGCTAGGACGTAAGAAAGAGCAAACCAGGATTAAGGAAAGACTAAGCTAGATCTAAACCCAGACTAAAAAAGAACTAAACCAGCTGTCTTTTTTTTCCGTCCACACCATAATGATGCAATCCCAATAGTCACTTGATTTAATACCATTTCTGTCATGGCCTTAGACATACATTACATTTGTAACAGTTTGTGCAGCTCTATACAACCAAGTGTCCCTACAGCCTGCAGGAATCTTACACATTCATCCCATTTGCTATCACACCTCCTTACCTGCAGTTCTTCTGGTGGTGTTGCAACACGTGGAAGTGTCACTGATGATTTTACCCGTGATGCACCTGTACCAGTTACCAGTCTCATACCTGGGGTCAACAACGTACCAGCATTTCACAATCAGGTGCTCTAACTTCAGTGCTGTCATTGGTAAGATCGGATCAGATGTAGCATGGACTCCTGCCAGCCGCGGCCTAGTTCTAGCTGTATGCTTTATAGTGACAGTGTAGATTGGATTCTTAGCCGAGCAGCATACACCTCATAAATGTTTAATCTGCTGCTCCGCTTGTTATTGATACAGTTGGAGAGCGAGGGAGAGGTGTAATGGCAATCAAAATAAATGGAAGTGCCAGGTCTCTCACACACCGCACAGAAAGGAGCTTTTCCAGGAATAATTATGTAATACAACTTGATTTTTAAACCAAGAGCTGGTCCAGAAAAGATTTGTTTTCAATGAGCTAAATGAAACTAAAATGAGAATTGTGTTATCCCTCAGCTATTTTAGACTTGGTAAAGGCTAATTATAGATCTGAGTGAGATCTTGTGGTACTTGAGAAGCCAAATATTTTCTTGGAGGAACGCGATGTGAAATGTCTGGGAAGTGAGAACCAATTATATTGTCATGAAACCAGGTCTGAGTCTGCATCTATAACAAGGACATGACAACATTTGGACAAATCTACCACAAAGTGGCACTCTGTTGGGAGCAGCTATTGTAAAAAGGAACTAAATTGGATGAAATCTTAACTTACAAGGTCTAAAATCATTATTGAACCAGGAGCAATCCAGGCAATGACCAGTGTAATTTCTTATTGAGGATAGGAGAATACAAAACATCAGATGTTCAATAAAGCTTCACCTCGCCATGAGGACAGGGGAAATTCCTCTCGGAGATATTTGTTGCTCTAAATAGAAACAGTCGTGTCACACCTGTTGGCGTAGTGTGAGATTTAAAGTGGGTTATCAACAGTTTGAATAGCAGGCGACTGCTGTTTAACAGAACAAGTCATTTCCCAGTAGAAAATATGACTAATAAATACATTTGTAGGTTGATACAGTTTGCGGAGACCATGGAGGTCCATGGAGACCTTAAGCCATAATGATTCACCCTTTTTATGGTTATGTGTTTGCTGAACCTGACCCTGACCCTTAACTGAGTTACATTGTTTTGGCTTTATCTTAAAATGAAAAAAAATAGATGAATACTTCAGGAACTGTTGTCCGGATTTTTAGCTTTTTTTTAAATTAGCCACTGAATAAGTCCTGTTTCAGTGTCATACAAAACATATTTCGGCTGAATTCTCTCTTTTATTGAGAATTTAGTTTTTACAGGAATTCAATTAAAAATTTTCGCACACAAAATACTTTAAGTAACCTGTGTTTAGTGTTGTCACAATACAAACATTTCTCGATTTGGACACCAAGGAATAGATTCAGTACTCACTAACAATTTCAATACCAATTAAATGTGATTTTCAACATTATACAATAGTACCTTCTTTTCTAGTGGCCTTTTAGCTGCGTAATCCCTCAGTGCTGTTCAGGAAAGGTTCATTCATTTCTGTCCTGTGAATGGGACTTTTTTAGTACTGATATTTGCTCAAATGAGTATCTAGTTTTGATATGTTTTACTATCAATTGGTCTGATTTTTGACACTAGGATTGTTTTGCAACTAGTGTCAAGGGGGATAGTCAAGTCTGACAAGCTGAATGTCTCTCCCCACCCTTCACCCCATTTCGCCCTGCTCACTGTACTGTTTAAGTAAAATGTTAAGTAGAACTTTTGTTGTGACATTTGGCAGAGTAGATGTTAAGGAGGGGAGGATGCAGACTTCCATAGGAGTTACTGTAGGACAATTCTCCGTCCTGGTGTCTTTGTCTGAGCATGGAGGATGGGTTTCTTCCCCGCCGTGAGAGTGTTTTTCCATGCTGACTGAAGCGCAGCAGGACTGAGGCAGCAATTA
Organism: Periophthalmus magnuspinnatus; assembly: GCF_009829125.3. Taxonomy (NCBI): domain Eukaryota; kingdom Metazoa; phylum Chordata; class Actinopteri; order Gobiiformes; family Gobiidae; genus Periophthalmus; species Periophthalmus magnuspinnatus. The sequence continues at coordinate 5,598,672 of NC_047129.1, read as the reverse complement.
GACAGAGCGGAGAGAGGCCCAGGTAGAGAGAGGAGCAAGCTGCGACAAAGATGTTGTGGCTGTGAAGTCTGGGATCTAAATCGAAGACAGTTTTTGAAGAAACAGAATAAAGAGCAGGGATAGTGAGTAAAACCACGAGTCTCTAGTCTGTGACAGAGGGGGTGCAATCATGAGCTAGTCTGATTCAGTGTTTTTTTAATGTTCTACAAATCTAAGATGCCAGAAGTAATGTCGTTCTACGCAATCTTTTAAAGGGCTAAAATTAGAATCACAGAATAAGGACATAAATAGTATTAAAATGAAAAGACCAACAAGTAATGGGGAACTATAAATTATACCAGTTGTTATGGATGTAAACCAAGCCTCTAAAACAGGTCTAAGCCAGGTCTAAGCCAGGTCTACAGCAGGTCTACAGCAGGTCTGGTCTGTCTGCAGCAGTGTGTTACCTTTTTGAATGATATGTACATATACGTTCCCCAGATACCTAGAAAATGGGGAACATTGTGTGCACACCCACTACAATCAAGTCTCACTCAGTTCTAAACTAGGACTAAAACAAATAAAAGAAACACATTCATAATGATGCTTAGATACTGCCCTTCTAGTTTCTGTTCTTTTTTTTAGTTGATTAGGTAATACACAGGCTTCACTGGCTGTGACAAATCTGTCTGTGGTTGTGAAGTCAAAATCAAAGCTAGTTTCTGAAGAAAGGGAATGTGAGAGTGGGGAGCATAAACCCAGAGTCCCTTATCCAGCAGTTTGTGGGGGGTGGCTCTATCACAAGTGCTCTAATCCTCAACTTCATTCACTAACACATCCTGGCTGCTCGCATAGGCCCTACACTAATCTAGCACTTCACCGGCTGCATGTGAAGAGCAGGCGAGAGCAGGAGGCGCAGAAACATATGCTGTTTACACATGCTCAAGTGCTTTATACTCATATATGCGTTAGTATGTACGCACAGGTGTTAAGACCTACACCCTGTGTCATATATGTTGAGGGATTATGCCAGTAAGACATGTGCGCAACATGCACTTCACAATCATAAACAATCTAGGATGAGTGTAATGTTAAATAGGCAGCTGGAAAGTTATGCATAGAAAAGAACTGCCAAGGAGCACACTGATTCATGATCAAAGTCACTTTACCTTGCCTTAACTAAACTCCGTACTATGCAGTCATCTACTCCAAAAACATAGATTTCTTCCTTAACATACTACTAACCTTGGCATAAAGGAACTATATGTAAATGAATTTTGATTTCAAATTCAATAAACGTGACCTAACAACGTCTCCAGATACGAGGCAGACATGTTCAAATCAAATATAGTTTTTACTGATAACACTTGTAATGCTGATTTATGCTTAATTACAAAACTTTTCGACAAAATGGCCACATTGTTTATGTTATAATTCGTGTTTTGGTTCAACATGATTATCCAATCAGAAAGCAGAATAAGCCTCACATGAGTCTCTAATTTGGGTCACCACTTTCAGTGCTGAAATTCAGTTGTTTTAAACACTAACCCTAACCCCAGCTTCCACAGCCAATCATTACTCAGAGCCATTACTGCTGCAGTATACTGTATGTTGTCCATACACTGAGAATGAGAGGAACGTGTATGTGAACAATCTGCACTGGTAACCCAGGTTCAATTGTGATTTTATTAGGAGTTTTTTTAAATAATCCAACCAAGACCTGCTGATGGCTCCCTGGGTGCTGCTCTGTAATCGCTCCCTGCTCACTGAGCTTGCCAAGTGACCATGAAGGCTGGGTCAAATTCAGAGGACAAATTTTCCCGTGGGGACAATAAAATATTATCATCCTAATTATTACTGAACTTTCTGACCAATAAGCGATTTAATGCAGTGCTGTGTGGCCTGAATGCCATCTCCAATTGAGAGAATCACTGATTGGCATTGTGGTTCTTTACATTTTAGGTTTAGTTTATATATTGTTTTGATATCAGTTTTGCAAGTTTTGTTGAAATCAAATCAAAATCACAATTTGAATGTACACAGTTATCAAATTACAAATGTTGAAGTAGCACACATAGTTTCCCTTAGAGCTGTACATGTTCTGAAATGTGATTCTTGTATTAATTGATTAGTATATTTTTGACAATTCTTCTGGACGCATATAAAATGTAAACATTGAACAGGATCCTAAAACATAAACTGTAAATTTTATCACAGAATAAGCACAGAAAAGGGACATATGGCCTAGAACTATGTATCGAAAAAGACATAATGTGCATCATCTCCCTGTTTCAATTCCTGCTTGAGTTGAGCACAATCCCACAGTAGCAGTAACAGCAGTAGTAGCAGTAGGGGTAGGGCCTTGTGGATTAAGAGCGAGCGCCTCCAGGGCACGGAGATGTGAAGGTTTGTGGTCAGAATGCTCCGTGTGATCAAGGCTGAGTAATCTCTTCAGCGTTCTATTTCTGTGCACTGTTTGGCCTTTTACCTATCTCCTCCTCCTCCTCGCTCCAATATCCTCTGTGCCATTAAATACCGAAAGTGTATGCACCAAAGAGGGGATGAAAGAAAGGAGGGGGCATACTAAATGAGAGCAGATGGGCGTTCGGTGTAAAAAGACAGATATAAGAAATGAAAAAGTGCTTTAAAAGGTGCGGCAGAATCAGGCAGATGGACTTACAAGGAAGCCAGATGGAAAAGATTTAGAGTCAAATATAGCTAAGACAAATGCATCTGTGGACATGCATACATTTACAAGGCCACTGTCCCTTACTCATGTGGGGGTTCCTTCTTCAGATCTACCATTTGATATCTGGGCCATCGTGTTACTGCCCCTTGTGGTAGAAGTTTGTTTTTGTGGTCATGTGACAGTGTTACTTAGATGATTAAACACTTGAATGGGGAAATGAAATTGAGTCCGTAATATATACTCTGAGCTATACTCTGAGCTCCTCCCATGTGACTGAGCTCCTCCCCCTCTTTAAGGGAGCACCCAGCCACCCTGCAGAGGACACTCATTTTGACCCCTTGTATCTTGTCCTTTCAGTCATTACCAAAAGCTCATGATCATAAGTGAGGGTAGGAATGTAGATTGACCTTTAAATCAGCTTTACGTTTCAACTCAGCTCCTTCTCTGCCACAACAGTCCGCTGCACCAGTCCTCTTCTCAGCCTCATGCTCCATCCTTCCCTCACTCTTGAGACCCCGAGTAGCTTGAACTCCACTTGAGACGGGGACTCTTCACCCACCTTCTTTCTTTATTACATTTACTCATATTCTTTCTATCCAGTTGTACATTTTATGATGCTGAACTGAAGAAAAAAAAAAGTTTAAGATTTGAATAACTGCTGGCACATTTTAAATGTTGAACAAGTCAATGTGCCACTGTGCATGTCAGACATTTTGGCGCCTGGGCCCCTGTCCAATCTCTCTCTCTACGCTGCGCTTGGTCTATTGCACTGATTTTGGAACACGGATCAGCACCCCTCCCAACATCCCATATGTATCTGCCACACCTGATGCCATTCACACTCACTGAGCACATCTCATCTTAACATAAATCGCCCATTTCGCATCATTTCCGCCACTTGCCAGACAGAAAGATGGCCGTTAATGAGGAATACCTGATTCAGCAAACCGCTAAGTGACATTGCCTCAAGGTGTCCCAGTGCAGCCTTATTTTTAATGCTATTTTGTGTTTTAATTTTAGCTGCACACGGATATGGACAGAGGGGATGGCCACACTAAATACACGTTGGAGGGAGAAGGTGTGGGCTCTGTTTTTGTTATCGACAGTAACACAGGAAACATACACGTGACCAAATCTCTGGATCGGGAAGAGAAGGACCAGTATCGCCTTATTGCTACAGCAACGGACAGAGAGACAGGACGCGCTCTGGAGCCTTCATCAGAATTCATCATCAGAGTTCAGGACATCAACGATAACCCTCCTGTGTTCCCGAATGATCCCTACATTGCCACTGTCCCGGAGATGGCTAATATAGGTACAACTTTTACAGACAATGTTTTAGTTTGCCATATGGTCAAGATTTACTTTGCTTTTCCATATGCTGTATAATTAACAGTTTGGTTGGTTGTTTTTATATGATTTTGCAGTGTTTGTTTCTTTTATTTCATCCCTTCTATCATTTCCTTTTGAGTTGCACAGAAACTCTACTCTTGGATTAATATTGCTTTTTAATGCCAGATATTTTCTTTCACACCTCATTTTCTCCATTTCTCCAGTTGTGACCCACTGGCTTGTGAATATGCTAATGTTTTACTTTACTGATGTTTTTCTAACTATATGTAAATAATGCAACATTTCAAGTGGAATACATCAGCACCAATTATGATAATTGATAGATTCTCCCCAGCTATCTAAATCTTTTAGAAAGAAAAGTAAAAAGGCCGAGTTTGTTCATTTGCAGCTAGAGTTATAACAAACGATTATTTTAGTAGCCAGCGATTATTTTTCCAATGACTAGCCGAATGATTATTCCTATTGCACATGGACATTTTCTTATATATGTTCTTAAAATGAATTTTATTAGTTGACTAGTCACGATTAGTCGCTCAGTCGTTGTAGAGCTAGGTGCAACTACATGTACATGAATATACAGCGCTTTATAAACATAAAGCGCTGTAGAAATTAGAAATGTACCCATTCCAGTGCCAAGTATTGATGATTATTACGTCTCGAAGGGCAAAAGTTATACCTCAAATCAATAGGGTTAGGACATTGCACTCTAAGGGGCCAAAATGTTTTCTCTGATGTTCATGCGCATTTCTGTTGTGACTTTTTGGACTTGTGATGTAAAATGTATACACCTCTAAGAACATGCTGTCCTGGACTCAACTGTACCTTACCCCTCATATCAGTGTACACATATAATCCTGGGACATTTAAACATCTGGTGTGGTCTATATTCACAGGCACGTCTATAATCCAAGTGACAGCCCGAGATGCGGATGATCCCACTTATGGAAACAGTGCACGTCTGGTCTACGCCATCACACACGGACAGGACTATTTCTCTGTGGACCCGCAAACAGGTTTGGACCACGGCACGCTTCTCATCTTTAAAGCCCCTCTTTATAATACAAGCCTTGAGCTGATGGTGATTAATGTCAGTCCCACTGAGGCAGTTAGTTTTCATATGCTTGACCATATGTCCATGCCCACATATAATTTATGACTTTTGAAATCTGAGAAGCTAAAGGGTGTAAGTGACATATAAGGCAAAACTAGGATGTGTTGTATGCAAACATCATCATATGTGTAACTGACCCCTTGCATTAAACTATGATATTGTGTGCATTGCTTTGAACTATATAAACCTTTTGAATGGAAAAAGTCCTCAAGCTGCACTGTGTAACTTTTCTGGTTGAGGAGCTGCCACCTGCTTGCCTCCATGGAGATGTTATTGCCTTGCTTAAAATGTTCCACTGCATTGTATTAATCTTGTGGCTAGAACTCCCACTTAACAGCAAGACTTAACAGGTTCTGGGTCCCTGAGCTCTGTAAGGCAATAGCTCATTGCTCCTGACAGGCTGCCTCAGTGGCACTGGTTGAAGGATGCACGGAGACAGAAAAGTTACATCGCACACCTTTAAGTTGTTATTTTTTTAATATTTATTGGCTTTGACAGCAAAACATTGTTATTATTACTTTTACCATTCACTTCCAGGAGTGTTGCGGACTGCTGTTCCCGACATGGACAGAGAGAGCCGGGACGAGTACCTGGTGGTGCTCCAGGCGAAGGACATGGGGGGGCATTTGGGGGGGCTCTCCGGGACCACCACAGTGACGGTGAAGCTGAGTGACGTGAACGACAACCCGCCACACTTCAGACGCAGTAAGCACTCTCCTTATCTCGCCACCGCGTCAGTGTCCTCCCCTTTCAATCTCATTCATGGCGTCTGACTCCATGTGCGTGTGTGTACAGATTAAAATGATGAAACGTCTTGTCATGGCATTCGTGACAGCCGTCTGATATCGTTTCCCTTCCTTTGGGCTCCAGTTGACTTGACAGGTTCAAGATAAGCTCTGAAGTAGCTAAAAAGATTGTCGGTCCCAGGCTTTTTCTTTACATTTTTATCTAATCGTTGTTTTAGCGTAGATTGCAATGCTATAACCTTTGGAGAAATGAGTAGATTTAACATCTGTGGTGCTAACACCCCCCTTCCACCCCCAAGGTTCAAATGGACCTTGATGTAGAAGAGTGAAAGATCATGTCCATTTCTTCTTATCCAAGCTCTTTCCCTGTTCCAAGTTATTAATATTTCATTGTAAAGTTCAGTGCGTTATGCTTCAATAGACAGTAAAATCTGTGCAGAATGCGCCTTAACACTATGAGACATACACTCTCTATATATATACATCTGTCTTCTATTTCCATACTTTCTCTCTCTGACAGTCTTGGCTTAATGTCATTCATCTTAATGTTTAAAAGTCCCTCTCCTCTCCTCTGATGTATTGTACTGCAATACAATGGTTTATAAGAAGAAGGCATTTAATATATTCAAATGCCAGAGCCAACGTAATTTATTCACCATTATCAGTTTACTATATCACCACAAGCTCACACATGGTCATTATTTTTACTGTGACGATTACAGTTGAACTGCTTTATCTGTGATGGTGCAGTTTTGGTAGTAGAAGTTGCAGTGCAGCAGTAACAGCAATGCAATAGGTGGGATTGTAGTGGTAATAGTAATAGTAGTAGTAGTAGTAGTAGTAAGTAATAGTTGACATAGTAGTTGAAGAGGATTTAGATAATTAACTTTTCACTTTAGTAAAATTAATAGAAAAAATAGCATAACTGTCTTTTTTATTTCAATTTTTACTGATTATTCTGTTCAAAAAGTCTGATACACTAAGGACAAACTGGGAATGACATATTTTCTGTATCAGACAAATATGGATACGTGTGAAACTCTCCAGTATCACCAATATGGAACTGATGTATCAAACCGATGATAATACTGCGGTGGTATTCAACAAAGTAAACAAATAACTACAAGGAAGACAGTAGTAGTATTAATTTTCAGAGTAGTGCTCCTAGTTTTGCTGATATTTATGTCCCTAGATTGTAATAGAAGAAGTATTTGTGATGGTAGTTGTTGAGGATATAGTATGAGAGTAGGAGTAATTATGTATTTTTATGAAGTACAGTTTATTTAACTCCTGTTTGGTCATGATTTTATTTTATTCCAATTAAATGTTGGCATGGATTCAGTGCACAAATAAAAGTTGTATAAAGCCCATTGTTTATTTCCGAATGCTATATTTGTGTTTTTATCCAGCTGTATATTCTGCAGCACCCTCCACATCATGCAGGTAATTACTTTCACATTGACAACAACAGCCACAGTTGAAGCATCTCATTCAGAATGCTCTTTGAATGCAGGACTGTGTTTATATTGTGGAGGAGAAGACACAATTACACTCAGTGGTGCATCAAAATCACTCTGCATCGAATCTAATGGTTTTTTTTCCTGCTAGCGTTTATTATAAAAGCGTAGCATTATTGACCTGGTACAAATGGCTGAGCTTAGAATGCACAAGGGACCAGTGAGTAAAACAACCACATGGAAATAATGATGTGTGTTTGTGTGACCATGAAGCAGATCAGGGTTTTTATTATCAATGTTTTATCTCTATCTCTAATATTGTATTCAGCTGTCACTAATAGCTGCTTATGGTCATTGTACTCGTGTCCTTTCTGGATCATTACCATCATAAGCTGATCAATGGACAATTTTTTCTCAAGCACCTTCATTAAAATCAAGGCTACCTGACTGCCTACAGATTTTGCTATAATACTAACTTAGAAATTTAAGTACAAAAATAATAATGAATCAGAAATTATACAGAGGATGTCACCTCAAGATTGAATTATTTATAATCCATCATCAGCTGTGGTCTTTTTAATCGTGAGCTCTAAAGCCTGTCCTCTGTCGGTTAAAGCATGTGGTGAGTTCAGACTTACGTTGACAAAAAAAAAAAAAAAAAAAAAAAAATCACAATCAATGAATAATATGAGGAAAAATAACTATAATAAATAAATATATAAGTGTGTGTGTGTGTGTGTGTGCATTAGTTGGACTGAATCTATATAAAACCACTCTAAGTACTGGACGTTCTCTCTTCATAAATAGGCTGTGATCTGCGTTCGTGCCAGTTCTCATACACTGTATTGTATTGATGTTTTGCTTGTGTTGTGTGCAGGTGCGTGGTCCTTCTCCATCTCAGAATTGGCAGCTCCAGGTGTGGAGGTGGGCCGCCTGACTGCCTCTGACCCCGACCTGGGAGAGAACGCACAGCTGGAATTCACCATCATGGACACGGAGGAGGCGCAGATTTTTAACATAAGCGGCCGCGAGCGAGAGGCTGTGATTGTGCTGAACAAGGTGAGTGATGAGATCACCATTAGTTATAATGGGGCTGATGGGACTGACTTGGCAGTGTGCTAATAAGTGCTCATTAGAGCTGGTTGTTTTCACTTTGGAGACTGGTGACGTCACACTCGCTCACTGGGGCAGGAGGACAGGATTTCTTAGACTGTGTTAATGACAATTACCCTAAGGAAAAAACACATGTTGAAACTGGATAATTCACATAAAAAATAGGGTTCACAATCTTTATATTTTATCTTTATTAAAATAGTACTTTTTCCAGCTCCAATCTAAATTATTAAATACTGAAGTATAACATGTAGGGCTGGGTGATATATTGATATTTAACTTATATCCATATCATTTTGTGCAAGATAGAAATTTGTCCATATCATAAAAAACTAGATTTAATGTTAAGTTAAATAGTTGATTTGTGCCGCTGTTCTGTCTAGTTTCTATCCTCGCCAGCAAGATGAAGTCTCACAATTTTTTGGAGATCAGAAACTCTTGAGAAAACATTTATGATGGTCTGAACTGACCAATCACAAGGCAGCACTGTGGTTTGCGTGGAACCAAAATCAAAGCATTACAATATAGACATAAAAATATGCTGTGCAGATTTAACTAAAGTTTTATTTTTCTGGTTGTTCCGCTGTTGTGGCACTTTGTCCAATCAACGTAAACTCTTTGTTTGAACTCCGATGATTGGTTCCGAGCTCTTTCAGGGAGTGCTATCCCAAACTGATGTGTAGAACTCAATTCAGAGGTCTACACATATCCATCTGGTGAGAGCCAGGTTACTGAGTTTCCCCATCTCTGTTTGCTCTGCCACTCTCCACTTACTCTGGGGACCCTGCTGCAAAACTAACAGCTGAGCAGTTAGAGTCTGAGAAAAAAATAACTTTATAATATAAAAAAGATACTGAAAAAATATTGAAAAATTATACATTTGATACATTTTAGTCCATATTAGCCCCAATAGATTGTTGTGATGTCCTCTGGGGGGTGCAGTGATAGGCCAGTGGTGAGCATTTCAGCATAAGTGGTTGTGGGTTTGATTCTGGCCGACTGCATTATAATCTATACTGATGGAGTTTCATGTGGGTTTCCTGGCTTCTTTCCCACAACTATGAATGTGCTGAACAAGGTGAGTGATGAGGAGCTGGCTCCAGACAAAATTATGGTGCTGATTTTCTGACAAATTCTCTCTGACAAATTTTGAAACATTGATTGGACTTGTGCCTTGTGCATTTAGGCTGCAGCATGTTCTGATTCATTCATATGGTGGCAGAGCGATTAGTGAGTAGTTTACTTAAATACTTTGTGATTTGACATAACATACTTGGTGGAACAATGATTGGCTACATTTTATGTTACTCTGTTTGTTGTGTCTTTTTCACTAAAGCAAAGTTTGGGTTGTAATTAATAAAGAAGAAGCAATAGAGAATATCAGGTTACTCATGTACTCACTAACAAAAGTGAACAAAAGAGAAAATTGATTGAAAAGAAGATATTTAAATAAATAGTTCCCAAAGTTTGCTTGTTTTAGTATTGTTGTATGCTTTATTATCCACGTAGCTTCATGTAGCAACTTGAAACAGTTTAAAAATAATGAGATTGTACCCATTTTTGCCATCAGATCCCTTTGTTCTGGCACATTAATTAATTTAGTCATTTTTGCTCTTATGTACGCACCTCAAACGCTGCTGACAGGTTGAAATCCCAGGGCTCTCTAATGGGCAATTAATGACTAACAATGGACTATGGTAATCAGCAGCCGGTGACAAAAAACGTAGCCAATTTCAAGTGATTAGGTCAGGCACAGGAGAAGTAATATAAATGAGTTGTTTTACTTTTAAGGTTTTTTTTGCAGCTATGGGAATTCAGAGATAATTATTATGGAGTGAAAAAAATTATGAACAAATTAACTTCTTCATGTGAGATGAAAGAAAGGAGGCCATTGCTTTGAGGCATTAATAGTAAAAGTAAAAGTGTACTTTAGTATAAAGTAAATTAATAGTTTTAATAATTTAATAATTTTTAATATCACTTAACATTACATTAGCACATTTTAGAGAAACATATATAATATATATAATAATACTATTGGATAGTATTTAAAAATGTTGTTGTATTGCATACTTTAATATAGAAAATGTAATTACCAATAGCAATATTGTAAATATGCGTATACCTTATTAATAATATATCAGTGTTTATACTTTTACTTAAGTAATACATGTGATGAATACTTCATTTTGATTAACTTTATTTGGCAGTACTTTGATTTGAGCACACTTTTTTTTTCACTTTTATTCGGGAAAATGTAATGCACAGAACAAAATAAATAAATTCATAATTGTAAGTGAGATGATAGAAATGTGTCTGGGGGGCTGTGCGGGCTCCAAAGCGTGAACTATCAGAAGTATAGAGTGCCGTATACAGCCCCTTACTGTCTGCATTAATCATGTATGAAAGGCTTCAAAAAGCACAGCCTGCAGATTCTTTCTCCTTTATTCTTTTCCTCAATAGCTGCTGGATTATGAAACACGCAATTCCTACACGTTCTCGGTGGAAGTTGCCAACCCGGTGGTGGATCCTCGATTTCTGAAGAAGGGACCGTTTAAAGACCAGGCCACAGTTCGGGTGATGGTCCTGAATGCGGATGAGCCGCCCAAGTTCTCTCAAACACGCTACCACCTGGACGTGTCCGAGAACTGCCCCCCTGTTTGCTCTGTGGGGCGAGTGTTTGCTGTGGACCCTGATACGGGGCAGAGTAATAATATCCGGTGGGTATAGTGTTTGTAATGATGTCATGAGGTCAGGGGTCGATTTAATTATTTGTGCTGTCAGAAAAGGTATTAAACGTCCTGCTAGTTTGGACTCTGCCAAATTAACCCTATAGTGAGTCAAGACTAGTCCAGGAGAGCTTTTGTATTTTGACACTGTCTGCAATATTACCTGCTGTCCACCTATTTTTATTTAATCTGACTGATAATGTGATTTGCTTTACTTGCATACTTGAGTAATTTAGCATTTGAGTGTGTTTCCTTCTAAAGACCTCAAAAATGTCGACTAACTTACATTGCATGGCCAAAAAAAAAGTCGCGATCAAAAAAAAAAGGTCACACACTCACATAATGTTTTGATTTCGCTTCTGTAATGTCACAAGATTTATTTCCATCCAGTGTTGCATGAATTTTTCACCAAGATGTTGCATTGATGATGGTAGAGTCTGACCGCTGCACAAAGCCTTCTCCAGCACATCCCAAAGATTCTCAATGGGGTTAAGGTCTGGACTCTGTGGTGGACAATCCATGTGTGAAAATGATGTCTCATGCTCCTGAACCACTCTTTCACAATTTGAGTGTGATGAACCCTGGCATTGTCATCTTGGAATATGCCCATGACATCAGGGAAGAAAAAATCCATTAATGGAATAACCTGGTCATTCAGTATATTCAGGTGTCAGCTGACCTCATTCTTTGAGCACAGATTGTTGCTTGTATCTATTTGCTTAGTTAAATCTTTTATTTTGGCCAGGCAGTGTGTGTCTATTAAGGATCTGCTATGATTTTTAGCCTTATTTAAACTTCATCACCTCTATCAATAATCCGACTGGCAACAAAGGACTGTATGGAGAGTCATTTCAACTGCATTTTCACATAATCCAACCTGTAACTTGGCCTGCCCTGTTCGCATAGATAAGTTTAATGTCATACTGTGGAACATTCCAGACAAAGAAATAACATCTTCATGGAAAGCAGCAGGTGGTATACGTTACATAGTGCATCAAGTTTTGTAGCGTTTTCTTTTTGCTGGTTTAAATTTAGGGCTCATTCTACCAAAACAATATGGAAATTTAACACTTGCAGGTGATTTGCTACAGGGAGCTCAGTATGGTGTCATTATAATAGAAGAATATTCTGCTAAATTGAAGTTACTCCCTCTCTTCACTCCGCTGCCCCTCCTCATCCACCCTTCCTTTATTGTTGTGTGCTCTCCAGGTTCTCCATCGACCCGCAGACGGACCCCGAGGCTCTGTTCCGAATCACCTCCGACAGCGGCTCTATCAGCACCGTGATGGAGCTGGACCGCGAGCAGGACCAGTGGCACAACATCACAGTCATCGCCACTCAGAGGGGTACGTCCCACGCCCCGCCGACCCTACCGACCCACCGCCGGCCCGCCAACCGCCCCGGGGCTAAACAGGCTACACTCATATATTTCACAGGGAGAGGTGTCTGCAGTTTGGAGCGATGGAGACTCAGCTATCACTTTGACTTAAGGGGCTGGGGTTTTCTATTTGAATGATTTAGTGAGGAGCTATTCGTCTTTGTCATTGTTTTTCACTTTTTGGGATTGTGGGGGATTGGAGATATTTTGGGTCATTGGCAGGATGTACTTTAGACAAACTTGGACAGACTTTTATCCACTTTTCCTTTATTGGTGTTTTTCAGTTTCTTGCTGTCTCATAAATTACATTTGATAAATTGAAACATATTTTATTCCATATACGTTTAAACCTAATGTCATCCGTAAATCCAGCAACTAACTAGTGTAGGTCTTGATTGTTGTAGTTGTACGAACGGTAAAGTCCTGATTTAATGCCGTTTAGTATCAGAGAACAAGCAGAGAAGATAGTAAAATGTGATATTAAATGTAAAGTAATAACACTAGGCGCTCTAATATTGTCAGATGTTTTTCTCTCTTTCCTTCAGACAATCCCAATCTGGTATCACGGGTTGTGGTCGCCATAGAAACCCTGGACCAGAATGACAACGCTCCTGAGTTGGACCGGCAGTACTCCACCTCTGTGTGTGACTCCAGCGCTCCGGGACAGGTCTGCTCCCAAATACATCTGCTGCTTCAATCAATGGACCGACTTTTATCTGGCCAAAATGTTATTAGAAGTTTCACCTGTGCACAAGATACAGAGGGTACAAAGAAATAATGGAAGAACAGGGTTTGTTAGGATTCAGTTAGAATATAGCGTTACTGCTTAAGTGTGGTTACTTAGTTTTTCACTTGTACATTCAAAATAACAAAACAGGATATAGGAGACGTACTTCAAAAGTGTCAGTAAGAGGACAAGGTTTAAAATGTGTTGTTGTTGGTAGTGGAATGTTTTTGAATCGTGTTTTGTCGTCCGTAGTGAAATTGCAGTGTAGTAGTAGTAGTAGTAGTAGTAGAGTGTGGTTTTGTGTTATGATATCATTTGTGCAATGCGTGGTATGACTTACAGTAAACCGCCGCAGCTGTGGTTGGGAGTAGGAAGTTGATTTTGTTGCTGTTTTGGTTATTTTTGGGACCATTATGTGTTTTGTGTGTGAGCATAGATAAAAGTACATTAGAATACGCTGGCTGATATTATTGTACACCTTTAATAGAAGCATGTAGTTCCTTTAACTTGCATTGTCATTGGTCAAAGGGCTTTGTTTTTCCTCTAAGAGTACGTGTCCTCTGCCAATTTAGGGTGTCAGATCAATCATGCAGATCTGAGGGTAGATACTTGCATGTGTCAAACATCACAGACTTACAAAACAAATGTAAGGTTATACAATGGAAGGGAATGGGTATTTTTATAATCTCCAGCTGCTAGTTGAATCAGTTTTTAGTCCTTGGGCAAAACACTTCACCCACTCTGCCTCCAGTAGTTGTTTTGATGGATTTGTGCTTTCTGAGTGCCTGGGTTTTGAGTGCTGTGGAAGTAGAAATGTGCTAAAGTGAGCCATTAATCAATTACCAATTTTAAGTTTATATCAATAATTACAAACTGGTGGGTCCTGACCTAAAGTTTGACAAATCAAGTTGATGGCAGTTAACATTACTTCGATACATAATTCACATTACCTGTACTTTTATGCAATACATGATTACTTATTGCCTTAATTTATTATTTTTCATGCATGCAGCAAATGCTGTGGTCTTTTTGGCACTAGCCGTGCAGTAGAGACATGTTAGTGCCTTTCCCTCACTTAGTCTTGAGTTTACTTTATTTACCATGCTAATACGGCCTTTATAAAGTACATTAATGAGGAGACAGGAGGTACAGAGGATTTGAAGGTTTAATGTGATCAGCATGCAATTACCCACAGAGTACAGAACTGATCATATAAAACATCTTAGTACATATTGTGTCATGTAAGGTTCAACACAAGTGGTTACTTGTTTGCTTTTGTACTGATTATACAAGTAAATAGAAGAGACCATTCTTTGGTACAACGTGGCCTTTTTGGTCATGTAGTTCATGCAAGGGCTCTGAGTCAATAGAATGAAAGCCCAAGAACATTTTCTTTTACGCTCCTATGGTTCCAAGAAGGAAAATGTGCTTTTTCCACAATCAAGGAAATCTGGCAGTGCAAATGTGAACCAGAATTTTGAAAGTGGTTATCACTGTTTTGATTTGGATGTGTGTACTTTGGCTAGGTCTTCTTCAGCTCCTAATGCAGTTATGATAAATTTTCTGTTGTCATTATGTTCAGGTGGTCCAAGTTGTACGGGCCATTGACAAGGACCAGGGAGGACAGGACATGCCTATTCACTTCAGCATTCCTCCGGAGTCCAGCTCTGCTCTCAACCTCTCCATCAAAGAGTCTGGAGGTACCACCACATTCCATTTATTTCTTATATTTTTTATTTGACATCAAAGATGAAATGTCACCACCATTTTGTTCATGGACTGTAAAGTTTCGTGTGTTTATGTGTGTTGTAATGGGGCATGACCGCCAGTCTGTTAGCAAAATAACACAAAGAACTTTTCAGTAAAAGTTTGGTTATGGATCAAGGAATAAATTATTCATGTTAGAACAGCAGTGCCTTCATCCAAGGCTGCTTTTTGAATTTTATTTTAAGAATCGTGACCTATTGCATGAAAGGCCAGTCGGTTTTCAGTATAGTCTTAAATAAATTGCTCTTTATGATTATTATATAAAATTGTGTTTTTTGTACAAAAAGTATTTGAGTTGTTCAGTCGAGTTCAGGTTTTATGATCTGATTACATAATTAGATGACAGATTGTATTTATATCTTGTTTACTTCTACTTGAGTAATTCCAGTGTTTGTAAATTTGGATTATTCTTTTACTGTGGATCATACCTGGGTGACTGAGGGATTACACAGACATATATTTGGATTACTGCTCATAGGGAACAATACATTTACTTGAGTACTGTACATGTTTGTCATCTCTATCCACTTCTTTTTTTATCCCCCAGACTTAGTAAAAGCACAATTGATTTAGAATCTATAAACAAATGAAAGGCTGGCAACAGTTCAGTGCCTTTGATTTTGTCTGTGTCTTTGTCATGCTTGACTCCAGCCAGAAATGTCACTTTGTCATTTTGTGGCTGGCCTGTGTTTAATGTTATGTTTTTGGCGTGTGATCAGGTGTGACAGCTAGTCTGGTGCTGCAGTCGGCCCTGGAGCCCCTGCCTGGCTTCTCCTCGGCCTCGCTTGCCATGTACGTGCCAGTGGTGCTGCGTGACGGGGCATCCGGCCTAACCAACACTGGCACTGTCACTGTGACCATTTGCCCGTGCCTGCGAGGTGGCATGCAGACCGAAGACAGGGGGCGCCAGAGGGACAGGAGGTGGGAGAGGCACATGGTGTGTCTGCCTGTCCCGTCCGCTTCTCCCTCACTAATATTCAGTTTGGTCACCCTGTTGGCCATGCTGGCATGTGTCACCACTCTACTTGGTATGTACATAACTAAACCAATGTAACTTTGAATTAAAACTGCAGTGTGACAGTGTGTTATACAGTGTATGTGATGGATGGTTAAAAGTTTAAACACCAACGATCCCCCATTATCTCTAATAACATTTAAAAAGACCTTGCCCCATTGTAAGACAGGAAAAAACTTAATGACAAAATCTTTACTTTTTGATATTATACTGATTTCAATGTCTACGGTTCCAAATGTTGTGACTGGGCACAGTAATCTTAAAACATGAAAACTTTTTGATAGGAATTGTCGAATTACAATGTAAATATCCATAAGAACTTCAAATAATTAACACATTTTGCCTGCATCTGAATAAGAATTGAAAAGTTGTTAATAGTAATAGTAAGTTTATTCTAGTATTTGGCCCTACTATAAACACATTTTTTTTAAGTTGGCGTTGATGTGTTCTGTCACATCTTATCTCCAAACCTCTTGTACCCCTGTGTTGTTGCCCCTCAGTGGTGTGTGCCCTGTCCGTGTCCCTGCGCAATCAGAAGAGGGACTCCCACTCTCCCTTCGAGGATGATGATGTCAGAGAAAACATCATCTCCTACGACGACGAGGGGGGAGGGGAGGCCGACACCGCCGCTTTTGACATCACCGCCCTACAGAGCATGCACAGGATACAGCACATTCAGAACAACAACAGGAACATGTGAGTGACAAGTGACTTTTTTGAAGTTTTGGCCGAGTTTTCATTTTGACTCATTTGCAAAAATCTGTAACTGTAATCAAAGTTACTCATTAGTCTTTTTAATTACTATATCAGTTTATTGTTCAATATATGAAAGCTGGAACAATATGTTTTGGAGCTAAATATTTACAGTGGGGAGACTGTTCTTATTTTTGTTGTAATACGATAAGATTTGAGCTGCAGAGGGTTGATTAAATTGCTTCTACGGCTATTATTGGTTCATTCTGCTATTTATTTGTTGCAGCTTATGTCTTTTTACGATACTGTCTATTTAAAATGGTTTACTGGGATTATCCTGCTTTATTTTAACTGTGTCAGTGACATAAAGTACTTTCAAAATTGTCTTTTATCGCAGTATTTATCTGTAGCTGGACGACATTAGTTCAGTTGCTGGGGGGTGAATGTTTGTTTGAATGTGTGTGTGAATGTGTGAGTGGTTCCTTGATGTAAAGTGCTAAAGTGCCATTTATGTCATGCTTCAAAATGTGTTATCGTAACAGTCATATCGTATTATTGAGTTTGAACATTTGGGATGTTGCCAGTTTCACAAAAATCATTACAAGGAATTGGGCCACATATTGGTCAAATAGTAATAGCACAGACCATTATGACCATAGTAAGAGCCAACTATATTGGTTTTTCCCTCATCAATCATACTTGGAGGTTTTGCTTAATTTATTATCTCATCTTGTGGCAGCATTAAGTGGAAATTCAGCAAATGCCCCTCTGTGTTTTGATAGTCCATACACCTTTACCTGACTTATTCATAGTCAAATTGCAATGTTCCTGTTCAACATTCCGTGACCACCAATAATAGACTGATGGTTTTAATTAAATTTTGCGTATAATAGTAATTTCATTTTAAGTATAATAGTCCATATTCATCAGGAAATATAAATGTAATCCAATTTGCCAAATCAACCAAATAACACATGCACAAAAATAACCTTATAACCTTATAATCTTGTATAGATTATTATAATGTCACACCTAAACACATTACTGTATATGTAGTCACATTCTGAAGGGTAAAACTGAAACAGATTTATATTCTCCCACATTTATTTATTTTATTTTTTATTTATTTATTTATTTATTTTAATTAGGACAGTGCATATTAATCAACATGTCAACAAACAGCATCAATGTAAATATGCCGGAATTAGCACAATAGCTACTTTACACCCGTTGTCCTAAGGCAGGTCAAGAACAGGAAATTTAAAGAAACACAGACAAACCAAAAGTGCACATAGACATGACAACAAGTGAACCACAATAGACCATATTCCGAGTTTAAGATGTCCCAGGAAAACAAAACAAAAAAATAATAATAATAATAATAAAATCTACATGTGTGAGCATGTTTGATTATTTTTCAACCAGTGTTTCAGAGTGTTTCAGAGTGTTCTTTCTTTAATTCATGACGTACTCTTGCATGCTGTTTGTGACATTTATCTTTGTGGCACAGATGGTACACCCAGACCACAGCGCCCAGAGCCAGGACGTACAGCTGGAGTCGTGCCCCTCGCTCCGTCCCAGACGCACAGAGGCCCGGTTCCGCTCCACTCTATGGACGCCTGTGCTACGGCCTCCAGACTCTGCCCCACAACCTGCCTGTGCTCCGTGATTACCCCCCAGTCGGACCGCTCGAGTCAGGGCTACAGCTGTCCCACTTCACCCCCGGATTCACCACGGGACTCACCACGGGACTCAGCACCGGGATAACTACCGCGGGACATCTCCGGAACTCACTGGTGATCCCAAACCACAGCACCTTTGAGACACTGCTGCTTGCTCCTCAGATAAACTCCACTATTTATGAAACAGACCACACGATGGAGCAGAACCAGAACAAAAGCAGCCAAGAGCGCAACGAGGGGAAGACCACTGAGGACAGGAAGAATGAAGACAAGGAGCAGGCTAAGGTCAGACTGCTAAAATACAGCATTCATTGATTTATTACTCTGTCTTGTGCAAATGTACCGAGCTTCCTGTTGTTTGTCTATAATGATAATTTTTTGCTTAGTTCAAATTGCAGTAATTGGAGAAAATTGCTGTGTTACTGACATTTTTATATCTCTTGGAAATCATATTTTCTTTTTCAAAAGGTCTGTCATTGGGACTTTACACTAGAATGTGTTTTGCCTCTCACTCAAGGAGATTTATGAATTTGGCCTCTAATGACAACCCACCTGATAAATGTACTAAAATGTGTCCAGTTTGAAGTTCAAGTGATGTCCAAAATGTGAACGCACGGTGTATGCAAGATCATTATTTTAATATATTGCTCGTTTCTGTATCAACTACCTATACAAATTCTTTGTAAACAGGAAAAACATTCAATCCATGATATCTGGCTGAGTTTGCACATGTTTAATACAAAGCTATAAGGTGCTTTAGATCCAACATGGAATGGAATTCCAAAGACTGCATGTGCACAAAAGGAAAATAAACCCATATTGACTTATAAATTGCTTTCATGGTTTTGAGTGAAATGAAATTAACATCACTTTAGGGCGGCTCAGTGGAGCACAACCCACACAACACAGTGAGATCTTGGTTTAAGCGGCGTTGTGGGTCCAGTTACAGCGATTTCATTTCACACCACGCATCATCCCACAAAATGTTTCCTCAGCTTTTCATTACATGCATTATAGTGTATGCCATGACCCACAGACCATTTTTGTTGTTTTAATTTAAATACATTTTACTTCTAAACTGTTACTTTGATATGCCAGTGTATTTCGATTACTGCAGTCACCATCACATCGTATGTTTCTTTCATAATTGTTAGTTCCGTCCTAGCTCAAACCAAGCACATCTTGATTTTTGAAACATATTTTTAATTATGAAGCGTTTATTTACACCCACAGTGCAGGCAGCCATATGTCAGTTAATCTGGTATTTACCACCCTCCGGCACACGGACTCATAAACATGCAAAAACATAACATCCTGCCCTGTGGATGTCAAAGCAGGATGACAAAACAGTGACATCATTCTGTGCTCCACCGCTCTGCCCGCACACAACTATAAATGTAATTTCTGCTTTTGAATAATTATGTAAGTATTTATTCTATTTGTTTGCAGAGAGTATAGCCACAGAGTAAGAGAGGGATAGTAGTGTATCAAATGTGGTTAAAAGCTGATTTATTATTTATGTGTTAATGTAGTTTCTGGTATTTCCAGAGTAGACACAAAAATGACAAAGGCATCTGAAGGCAAGATGTAAGGAGTGTAGTTCACATTTGCTTTTTTAATTTTTTTTTTTACCATCCATGGGTTTGTAGCAAAAGAAAATCTAAAAATCTGACAACTGGACAAAAGTTTTAGAGTGAAGACGTTTTGCGGTTCATCTGAGTGGCTTTTCAGTTCTGGTCAAGTGCTCGTGGGACACTGCCTTATATCTGTTTGAAGGGAGGCACTCCTCAGAATGAAATTTTCTTTTGCTATGAAAGCTACCTCGACGACTGATAGATAGAAGTAAAACTACTCTGAAAAGTACAAGTTCTTCAAACAGTTAGTCAAATAAATCTCATAGAGTACTACCCATCTCTAAAAACAACACAAATGATAATAATAATCATTTTCTATATATACTGGAGCCTTAACATTTTTGATTGGATTTTTCCCCTACAGACCGCAGAGCCGGAGCGGACAGCAGTGCCCAACAGTGCGAGCGTGCCCTACTGTGACCCCAATGAGTCGTCCTCTACAAACGCGCCCGAGGGGAGACCTGGCTCATCCCAAACACAGATCAGCACTAGCTGCACCATAGATGAATTCGACACAGATTCCTCCATCTCCTCTGTTTTAGAGCAAAATTACTCCAACGGCACCCCCACTGTCCCTTACTTTAAATCAGACACATATAGCATCGTGGGGTCCCTCAATTCAAATAGCAAAGCAGTGAATGGGACAAACACCAACAACAGCGGCGGGTTGTACAGCGGGAGGGTTCCATTGTTAAACATGTACAAGGACACGCAGCCCTTACCTGGAGGCACACTCAAAAACAACAGACCGACGAACCCCCAGCCGCTTCACATGGAGGAGCTGCTAAACGTGCGTCTTAACCATGTGACCTTTGACCTGTCGCAGCCGCCGTACGATTCACTGCAGACGTACGAATTTGAAGGGAGAGACTCGAGGGCGGAGTCGCTGAGTTCGCTGGAAAGCAATGGAGAAAAGGACAATGGAAACACAGAGGCGGAGGTGACGGAGGGAGGAGGAGGGATGGAGGAGCTGAATGAAAAGTTTCAGAAGCTGGTGGAGATTATCAGAGAGAGGCAGAAGGAGCGTCAACAAGCAGAGAATACAAACGGAGAGGAGGCCAAACTAACTGAACACAGGGAGCAAGAAACGCCCAGGTTTTTAGATTTTTAGAGGGACAAACTTTTGGTAAAAATACAGGACATTATGCAAAGGTTGTGCGTGGCGTCGTACCATGTGACAGTCAGGACCACTGTAAACACGGGAGAAGCACAAACTGACGACGAGGAGGAAGCTGACGATTGAGGAAGCTGACGATTGAGGAAACTGACGATTGAGGAAACTGACTGGACGATTTTAACACGCAATCAATGAACTGGCTCCGGTTGATGCTTTTTTTCTTATTAAGAGGTTATGTTCTAGAATAATGTCGACAGAAGGCAGGGCTCAAAACTAAAGAACATGTTCGTTATAAAAATATATAATTTCTGAAAATAATATAAATTTAATATATTTAACTCTACACAGAAAATGCACAAATATCAATCTTTTTGTGTTTCCTGTCTGAACAAAGAGGTAGTTCAAGAGATAATAGTATTTAAAATGTATTCTAAAGGTGCTGTATGTAACTTTTCTGGTGGGGGCCCACACGTACTTGTCTCCATGGATGTTATGTTGCATTTATTCAGTTGCAGATGTTTTTATTGCTTTAAAAAAAAATGTTGAAAACCATGAATTCTTACAGTGAGTGGAGTAACATGTTTAATGTCATAGCGTGGAATATTTCAGGTAAGCAAAAACATATCTATTTAGACCAGGGGTGTCAAACTCAATTTCACCGAGGGCCACATCAGCAAAATGGTTTGTGTCAAATTTGCAAAGATATAAAAAATATGTCTGTGTAACTGCGTAACTTCTGATAAACTGACATTTTAACATGACATACATTTAACTTTACCTTGTCGCGGGCCACATAAAATGACATGGTGGGCCGCATTTGGCCCCCGGGCCTTGAGTTTGACACATGTGATTTAGACCAATATGCGGCAGAAAAGTTACACAGTGCACCTTTAATCTTTAGTTTTGATATGTGAGGAGTATTTTCACTAAATACTACTTTACAGTATTTTTTCACTCCTGTCTGATCGATGCACTGCAAAAACTCTTTCACAGTTTTTGTTGTCATTTTGTTAAGTGTCATGTGTTGAATGTTAACTTTTACTCGTTTTTTGTTTAATTTTAACAGGACAAATAACAATGAAGATATTTGACCATAAGAACCCACAAGAAAGCTGTTTATTCTTCCAGAGAATGTGCCCGGTAGATTGCTATGACCTGACATGAACATAACCTATAAGAAGTGTCGGAGCAGGTGTTTGACAGTGATGGACCTTTAGTGCAGCGCCGTGACAGAACAAACCAGTGCTGAAATCAGAGCTCACTGTACAGCCATCACCTCCACTCTGTTTAATAAACGCATACCCAAACTGTCACTTTTCACACCACGCTTGTAACCAAGATTAATAATGCACTTAGGCTTTCAAAAGCTTAAGTTATGAAAAATTTACTTTCTTTTTCTGAAATATTGATTCTGAGCCCTGAAAGCTGCATTGTTCTGGGGAAAAAAAGACTTCATCAAATATTGACTTCATCAAATATTGACTTCATCTGTTCATTTTAATATTGATATTTTAATAGAGTCGCGTTGAGCAGAGAGAGGGGTATCTGCATCTGAAATGAGACGTTTGAGTCACTAATATAGCCCCGGGTCACATGTTTACAGTGGTGCGTGTGATGCAGCCCCTGTCCCTTAGCATATCGTCAGCTGTGTTGAGTCAGTCCCGCGAGCCGAGACTATAAAAAGTAGGAGACTATTACTCACTATGCAATTTGCACACAGGTGGAGATGCTCTGATTGTCACTGTGGTGTACTCCTGTTCAAGTACAGTAAAAGTCTATGTAGATACGGGCGGACATGTGGTGGTTATTGGACAAAGTACTGACAATAATGGGAAGGGTTAAAGTTACAGCTGTGCAAATAATCACATTTTAATTATGATGGCAATTATGGTCCACTTCGATTACAGCAATGGCGTAGTAAAAAAGGCAATGCGACTGGCCAGCTGTCAGGAGGAGCACTGGTTGACTGCGCCTTTCTCTAGATCTTAAAGGTCCTGTATTATGCAAAATTGACTCTTGTGAGCTTTAAGCCATGTTAGAATGTTGCTACCTCATCAAAACATGCCTGGAGTTGTGTTTGTTTCATTCACACATTTGAATAATCCTTTATTATTAGTCCAGGTACATCTCCAAACCTCAAAATGCTCTGTTCCACCTTGTGATGTCATCAAGTGGTAGTTTGATGCTGCTCATTTACACCCAAATGTTGTTGCTTCACCCAAAAAAGTTTCACATTACTTCCTGGAGACAAGCAGGAGACGTCACCAGACAAGTCAGATGAGTGTAGACAACCTTGGTCACAATAAGAAAGCATATTTGGACAAAAAAACATATATATTTGAATAAATGCAAGATAGGCAAATAGTTAATGCCATAATTTGGAGCATTCCCGGCAGAGCAATGACATCTCCAGGGTAACAAGCAGATGGCAGACACTCCACTGGAAAAAAGTCACAAATTGAACCTTTAAGTTAGGATGTTGGCCAGAAGATTTTAGCGTTTGGTGCATGTTTTCTGTAGATAGACTAAATTACAGAAAACCTAACGAGCCAGACATGGAGCGAACACACAAACTCCACACATGAATCCCCCAAATGGCCCCGGAATTGAACCGGAAACCTTACTGTAAAGCGAGATTACATTGCCGCTGTGCCACGTTCACACTGGAAACTGAGCAAATGGTTTATAGTACAACAATATCCCGCTCCCACACAGGATTATTCATAATTCACTTTTGTGTTCGCTCATCCCGATCTATCTCCCAAAAGCTTATTTAACTCCTACTTTTTCTGGCAACAAAATCAGGCAAAAAGAAAAAGAAAAAAAAAGCTATTATGCATCCTACTACACATGCTGGCATTTTTCCCAGCCTAGAACAAAAGACACAACAAAATAATTATTCACTTTGAAATGGCATTGAATTATATTTTTTCTCCAACTGTCATCGGAGGACAATGACACATTTCTGTAGCTATTCTCATTCCTGTTTGTTACACAGGAGGTACCGGGATGATGAGTAATTAAAATAATAACATTTTCAATAATGCGATAAGAAAAAAGAAAAAGAAAAAAGAAGAAGAAAAAATGTATTGGGCAATCACTCGGGCTTTGCGTCCTTCAAAACCCAGACTGAATTGAAGTCTTAATCAGCCATCGCTCTCGCACTGTTCCAGCGGCTATCAAGGAGAATTTTGACAGAAAATCTTTGGCTTCCTGACAAGAAAAATGAGCCGAACCAAAGGCCAAATTTCCTCAGGCAGTGAATGAAAGGTGCAGGAAACACAACACGATAATACAAAGAGTTATAAGCATGCATCCTCACTCTTTGCAGAATATATTGGCATTGACTTGCATATCATCAACACAAAATACAAATGTCAAACAGGATACGGTTTCTAGCATCTGCACAGATCACAGGAACACGCGGCATTCTAACTAGAGGCTAAATTTAGATGGGAAATTACCATATTAAAAATAGCACAATGGAAATAAGATGAAAGTAAATATGTTTAAAATTCAAATGTTCAGACATAATAATATAATAATGTTCTGAGAGCATTTTGTGGTATAGCTCAATGGCTCCTCCTAGGGGATTTCCCAGATATTGTAGCAAAAAGTCTTGAAAACATCTTTCAGATCCTGTGTTTTAGTTTGATATTTTAAGTCTGCAGCAACATGGAGACTGATAGCTATTTGTGATGGAAGTGTGTAGTGGAAGTGCAATGGTTCCACCTAGGGGTAGACATAAACAGTGTGTTTTAGAGTCACCAAAGCCAACAGTATATTTGAGCTGTTCAGACAACTGTAGCTATTTTTACTGTGAAATGTGCCTGGTTTTCTCGCCATTTGACTTAATACCCAGATTACTTGACATAACTTTCAATCAGTTTTCAGTAAAAATCAATGTCGTATACGCTGCACAGACAGGAAAAATGAAAGCCTGTAGTGCCATGGCCTTTTATTTTGTTAATTATAAAGCAAATGATAATTACACTGCAACTGATTACACATAATAAATCTTAAATGTCTGAAATCAAATCAAATGTGAAATGTTAGAAGACGAATGACGGCATATTGTTCACAAGTTGAAAGATTTGCATTTAGTTTCCAAAGTCCCATCATAAACCTTGTTCTTTTTCTTTCATGACGCAACTCCGAAACACAACTACTACTACAACTACTTACATATTGAATAAAAACACAAACTACTGCAAGGGAACTAAGATGTTTGTTGTTGAATTGCCAGGCTTATTCAGTTGGTTAAGAGAAAAGTGGAGAAAGAAATTTACCAACTCCACCTAATTTATGAAGTCACTGTCAATGAACAGAGGCAAAAACTCGGGGTTGGGAGGAGTTCGGGGAGGCCATGGAGGAGGACTATCGGACGTCTCAAAGAGATTCTACATTTAACTGTGAACTAAAAGTAGGACCATGGTGCTTATACTGTATGTAACTTTGATTTAAATGGTCTGGTTTTGTCTACATAACAAAGCATTTCCAAATACTGTTTCTGTCTTTATTTTGGATCTTAATCATAATAACCAGAAGTGCATTATTATATTGGTGGGTAGGATTGTCAAAAGTATCGACACTAAGATACTACTATCAAAATTAGATACTCATGAGCAAGTATTCAGAAATTAACCTTTCCTCAATATCTTTAGAATGATCTTGAGCTGTATCAGAACAACTATAACACCACATAGACTAGTATACACCCATGGACCACTGTGAACCTACTGGAGGACTGAGGGATTACACACATATAAGGCCACATATTAATATAAAAGACATAATTACCATTTAATGTTGAAAATGACCTTCTATTGTCTAAATAAAGAGAGTTATTATTTTATTGTGCTATTGGAATCAGTATTGAGTATTGAAATTTCATTAGAATCAAATTTTAGTATTGTGCCAACCCTGGTTATGATAGAGTGGTGAGTGGGTATTTTGAATTACAATTAGATTCTGTGGAAGGATTTAGCTATTGCCATGAAGCCACTTATTTTTGGACTTGTGCATTTAATTAGGAACAGTGGCCTGTGGTGTTCAATTCAATGGCTCACAAAACACACTGATAGGACAGAAACTCTTCTCGCACCAGGAAGCAATTCACAGTAAAATCCACTGAGTCCAGATTTACAGTTTTATTATTGTGCTTAGTGTTGTGGGAGGGAGGATGCATACGAAACAAGACACAGGCCTGGTTTACATGGATTGGAAAAACTTTTTAGTAGAAACCACTTTTGAATTATTCTCAAACAAAGATTAAGGAAATAAGAAAGTTTGCTTTGCACTGCAGGAAGAGTGGGAAGTAACAATGTTTTTGATCCAGAGTACGGCTCGTTCTGATCACAGTGTGTTGTACTGTTTCGGCATTTTAATAAGTCTCGAACGTTCACAGAAAATAAATCGTTGTACATTCTCAATTTCGCCAAGGACATTGTAGCAGGAATTGTAAGATTGCATTCAGATTACATGGTAAAGCAACGGTTCCCAAATGGAGGTTCAGGGCCTAAAAGTGAGTCATGTATGGTACCGATTTGCAATTCAAAAGTCTAAATCAACTGCAGCTGTCATAAAAATACAAATTATTAAGATTGTTATTGATATATATATTTATACAGAGAGATCTATAATGTGGGTCAGTGGTTCCCAAGGACATTGTACCTAAGCTTTGTCCCACAGTATCACACAGGGGCAAAACAAATAGACAAACAGTTTATTGGCAGTTATTACTTTCAGGTTTTAATGACACTTATGTCTAAAATCCCCCAAAACATTAAATATTAAGGAAGTTACATTTACTACAAAAAGCATTTATATTCAAATACTATTCAGTTTCATCTTACTATGGGTCCCTGTGCCCCATGTTACGAAACAGTGATAGTAGCTTGGATAGTGCATGTTCTGGAGTGCTGGTTTAGGAAATATAAAAAGCATGATTCAAAGCTAAGAGTTTGGTCAAAAATAGCATAGGGACTATTTAATGTAGTGTCCAGAATAATGTTTTTTACGTTAGTTTTACATTTCCGTGACTTTCTCATCATCTGAAAAAGACGTGTTATAAATCCCGTCCAGATTTTCACCAGCTATTTCATTTTCTGTAGCTCCTTTGGCCTCTTCTTCCTCATCTAGAGTCTTTTTGCTAAAGCAAGTCATAAAAATCACATTATTAACTCATCCTCAGTATTAAAATGAAAAGCTGTTTAGTCTAGTTACCGTTTTCTCTGGACTACAGCAGCCACTAGGAAGTAGACAATGCCAGCACCCACTACTCCCATGACGACCCCAAAGGCGATAAGCCAGGGTGGGGTGGCAGGCACAAATGGAGAGGCCAGTGTGGGCAAAATCCCCAGGAACTCCAGAGTTTGGTCTGTGAGCAGGAACGCACTGTTGATGCGATGTCTTGATTCTCTGTTGGACAAAAATCTAATTGTCATGTTTTTATATTATTGCTCTATCTTTCATAATTCATGCATAAAGGGTCACAAGACAACATACAGTTCCCATGTTCAAGTGAAGATACAGTGGGACAAAATAAGTATTTAGTCAACCACCAATTGTGCATGTTCTCCCACTTAAAAAGATGAGCGAGGCCTGTAATTTTCATTATCAACATGAACTTTCAACTTCCTCCAAAGATTTTCTATGGGGTTGAGATCTGGAGACTGGCTAGGCCATTGCACGACCTTGAATTGCTTCTTATAAAGCCACTCCTTCTTGCCCAAGTGGTGTGTTTTGGAACATTGTCATGCTGAAAGACCCAGCCACGTTTTCATCTTCAATACCCTTGCTGATGGAAGGAGGTTTTCACTCAAAATCTCTCGATACACGGCCCCATTTATTATTTCCTGTGCACGGATCACTCGTCCTGGTCCCAGAAAAACAGCCCCAAAGCATGATGTTTCCACCCCCATGATTCACAGTAGGTATGGTGTTCTTTGGATGCAACACAGCATTCTTTCTCCTCCAAACACAACAAGTTGAATTTTTACCAAAAAGTTCTATTTTGGTTTCATCTGACCATACGACATTGTCCCAATCCTCTTCTCATCTAAATGCTTCTAGCAAACTTCAGACGGGCCTGGACATGTACTGGCTTAAGCAGGGGGACATGTCTGACACTGCAGGATTTGAGTCCCTGGTGGCGTAGTGTGTTACTGATAGTAGCCTTTGTTACTTTGGTCCCAGCTCTTTGCAGGTCATTCACAAGGTCCCACCGTGTGGTTCTGAGATTTTTGCTCACTATTCTTGTGATCATTTTGACCCCATGGGGTGAGATCTTGTGTGGAGCCCCAGATCGAGGGAGATTATCTGTGGTCTTGTATGTTTTCCATTTTCTAATAATTGCTCCCACAGTTGATTTCTTCACACCAAGTTGCTGACCTGATTCAGTCTTCCCGGCCTAGTGCAGTTCTACAGTTTTGTTTCTGGTGTCCTTTGACAGCTTTTTGGTCTTGGCCAAGAAGATGAAGTTAAAGGTCTGTGAGAGCCACAAATCTTGCTTGTTTGTAGGTGACCAAATATTTATTTTACAGAGGAATTTACCAATTAATTCATTAAAAATCCTACAATGTGATTTCCTGGATTCTTTCCCCCCATTCTGTCTCTCATAGTTTAAGTGAAACTATGATGAAAATTACAGGTCTCTCTCATCTTTTTAAGTTGGAGAATTTGCACAATTGGTGGCTGATTAAATACTTTTTTGCTCCACTGCAGATATAGAGGATTGGTTCAGGTTCTGCAGTTACATCAGGTAACGTATCTGATCTAATTGTACTTCTCATAGTAGTTTTGAGACACAAAAAGTGGTAAATCATATTTTAAATTGCATTGTCAGCTCTTATCTATAGCTTGTGGCTGAATTTTCTTGGTTAAATTAAGTGTTGTTTTTTTTTTGTCTTTGAAGCTCCAGGATACATCATCTCAAAATCTGAACAAAAATAAAAGTATAGGCTTCCCGCAGGCAATTGGAGGTCTTACCAAAGAGGACCTCATTCAGAGAGAGGCAATTACTGCTGTGTCCTGGATCTACTCGCACTTGTACCTGGAAACCCTTCAAAGAGAGAAGAGACCGGAGGCCGAAGGAAGAATGTAAAAGGATCCACACGACACAAAGTCAGAGCTTGGAGTGAGTCGGGTAAATCCACAGACAATGGAGAGACTTTGAAGTATAGTCTTACTTACTGACTATAGCCGGGTGTTTGAAGGTAGAAATAGCATTGTTTTCTTGTCATTAGCTTCTCAACAGCCTCCCATTGAGCAGTAATAATGATCAGATTTGATAAAGATATGACAATGATAATGGTCCTTTCTGTTCATTAATTTGCATGGTCTGATATGTCCCTTGAATAGCACAGGCTTTTTAGAGTTTGGAATTTAAAAAGTGTTCAGATTAAGGACACCAAATTGGTACTTAGGCCATACATACTAGTGCTGTTACGGTGCACTATGTAACTGTTCTGATGAGATGTTCATGAAGGGCGACTGTCGTTGTGTCCTTAGGCAAGACACTTCACCCACATTGCCTAGTATGAAAGTGGTGTGTGCGTGAATGATAGGTGGTGGTCGGAGGGGCCGATGGCGCAGATTGGCAGCCTCGCTTCCGTCAGTCTCCACAGGGCAGCTGTGGCGCTTTGAGAGGCTTTGACAAGCCTGTAAAGCGCATTACAAGCATTGTAAGGCATTATTATTATTATTAGATGTTATTTTTTAGCCTGGAATGTTCCACAGTAGAGCAGAGTCAACTAAAGAAATTATTGGTTGATTAAAGGTTGGTGCATCAACCAAAAAGTAGAAATGGTGATTGACCCCAGAGCAGCTGGTGACCATGGCCCAGTGACCATTCATGGCCATAACATAGAGCAGGTGAGCTCCTTTAAGTATCTGGGAGTCCATATTGACAGAGATCTGAGCTGGAACACACAGGTGACCACTGTCTGCAGCAGAATACACCAGCAGGCTCGGATTATTTGGTGTCAGTTGTAACATTATGCTCATTTTCTACAGAGCTACCATTGAGTCAGTTCTAAGATATGGAATCACCAGCTGGTTTGGAAACTTGCTGGTCAAATCAAAAACTCAAATTTTTAATCTGGTGAGGACAGCGGGGAAAATTATGGGCTGTGCTGTCCCTCTGAGCCCTCAAGAACTTTACGAACAGGCCATGAGGGGACAGACCAGGAGCATTCTCTCTGACCCGACACATGTGTTGTACCCTGAATATGAACTATTGAGTTCAGGGAGGAGGTACAGGGTACCACGGTGGAGATATAACAGATATAAACATTCATTTGTACCTGTTTCAGTGAAACTGTTAAATGATAAATGATGTAAAAATGAGTGACGGTGTGTGGAGAGAGATGTATTGCACCCTGTGTATGGTTCTGTTGTTTACTGTGGTGTGAGCAGCCCATTGGTCCAAGAAAAATTTCTCCTAAGGGAGACAAATAAAAGAAATCTTGAATCTTGAAAAGAGGTGCAGCATTAGCAAAAGCTACCTCACTCCATGCCTTCTCGTTTCTGCTGTGGTCCATATAAATCATTATGTTCCTAATACAATAATCATGAACTGCTGAAGAGAGAAACAGAGGGCTGGGCTTAAAACATGTAAAACATGTGACTAAGTCTATCATAGCTGAAAAGTATACAGTATACTTTACTATATATATATATATATATATATATATATATATATATATATATATATATATATATATATATATATATATATATATATATATGGGGGGGGGGGGGGGGGGGGGAGTGTGTGGGTGAGATTAGTGTTACTTTATAGCATTCTCCACATGCTGCTTCTCGATCAGAGTTGTTGGGTTGGTCACTGACTTCACCATAAACCAGAAGGACACTCTCTCCGTCTCATTACAGACAAGTATGTTGGACACACTGGAAAAGTACAATACAAGCATATCAGTCACATAAAACATGAATCATAGCCTTGGATCATGCATATAGTGTTTCTCACTCAAACAGTTGTCCTGAAAGGTAGTTTCTCATGGCAAAGGCCAGTGTGGCTCGGAAAAGGTACAGCTCATTGTCGTTCCATGTGTACTACAATAAAAACAGATGGGCTCAGTAAAGGAGGGGTTAATTGAATGAACTTTGTCCTCAGACTCAGTAACAGGTGGGTAATGTATCATTGTTTTACCACAGTTATTCAGCATAGAAAGCACATACATGTATTTTACTCAAAACATCATGAAATAATTATCATGAAGCATAAGCATCATTCATTTGAAATAATGATGTGTAAAACATACAGCTTGGTCTCCCAGAGCAGTTTTGATGCTCAGTCGTACTTTGTAGGCCTCTGGAGCATCTACAAAACACAGACATTGAATTGGTACTTACTGCATAAAAAACAGAAACAATAGTACTGTTACTACTTCTATTACTCCTACCACTACTACTTCTGCAACTATTGCTATTACTGCCACTACTAATATTATTACGACCACTACTGCACCTGCTACTAAATCACATGACACACTATACTAATATGCCTAAAATATGTTTACTTATATTAGCCTATATATATTTTTTCTTTTTCTTTTTCTTTTTTTTTTTGTGAAAGTTAAAACGTGTACGTTATAAAGTGTAATCACAAAGCCCATTTACATTCAACATTACTTAAGGCCACTTGTTTGTTTCTGTTGGCTTAAGGTTAATGTTTACACAAATGTATTTATCATGAAGCACTACTGTTTTTAATTAGCAATTATGCCTCAGTTATTAAAGCTCATGTTTAAAAAAAAAAAAAAAAAAAGATCATATGAACTAAATTAAGTGTTTTCTTTTCAGTCTTGTTGACACAAAGGTCTAAACACAAATTTCAGGGCACTCATATTGGCTCATATTGGCTCATATTGGCTCAACCTTATTTCCATTATCATCTTTAACTTACATTTCAGAACTACATCACAAGACACAGGGAACACAAGATCATACATGAATTACAATTTGAAGACATTTTTATATACAGATTTTTTATGTAGTAGTATAGAAACTACTACAGTTTTGCTATTAGTGTAAAAACTGCAACATTTATGATAAGTTTCAGAAAATGTGCCAAGGCTATTAATAAAAACCTGTGAGAACTGGACATGAAGTAACAAAACAAACATTTGAGTTGTGCCTCTAATCTAACTAGCTTTAGAGATTAAACTGCATTCCTCAAATTCAGCAATATTGAAATTCAACAAAAAGCTTACTTATTATCCACCAAACATATCAGAAAACTACTGCTTATACTCACCTGGCATACAAACTTGTGCCAGAACATTTGAAGCAAAAAGCAAGATTAAAAGTTTCTCCAACATATTTATAAAAACAAAGGGACAAATCCAGTGGTGCAAAAGCGTGTTATGAGATTTCAGGAGTCAGCAGGACACAGGAACAGAGCTTAATGGTTAAACTTGGACACACCTGGTCAAGCCTCCTCTCTCCTCTGCCCTGTCTTTTATTTCCTCTTCCAAAATGGCTGTGTGTTCCTGGATAGGTGCATTGGTGGTGTGGAGACTGGAGAGTAGTAGTGTTTGCTCTTGACTCTTAGGTTGCCTCTTGCCTCTCCTATCAGGGCAGCTGATAGGAGAGTTAATGAAGCAAGTAACTGAGCTAAAATAACAACAAGGTTACATTAACTGCATAGAAAGGACAATGTTGTTACAGCCTTTGATGTGTGGTAGTAATCCCATCCTTTCAGTAGTAGTAGTGGTGGTGGTGGTGGTGGTTATAATAGTAGTAACGGTTGTGGTAGTAGTGATGGTTTTACAGTTGTTTTAGTTCTGCTTTTATCTAGTTTGTATAGTTTTTATCAAGTGGTTTGTTAACAAACAAAAAAAGTTTGCCCCTAACTAAATCCCAAGGACAAATTGAACAGAGCACAAACAGTTTCTACTACTACAATCAGAAAGAAACTAACACATAGTGCATAGTTCAGTGGTAGCCTGAATCACATCAAACATGAGATGAAGCCTAACTTCACTGACATGTGGTGTTCATAGTTCACTTAATAATTGCTCCTCTTTCTCTAGTAAAACCTGACAGACTTGGCTAATTTCCTAACAAATAAAAGAAAGATGCCTGACACAGCAGTATGTGGAGCCAAGAATGATCTTTTGCTCTCATTAAGTCAGCTATCTTCCCATAAATGCTCACTAAAGTTTGAAACAATGTTAATGATTTTAAATATTTTTACAGGCATCTGAAGCATGCCTCATGAACTTTACAGGACAAACACACTGCTTTAACTACAGGTGAAACAGGGTTGAGTATTACTAGGTGTGGAAATGCTGTTGGGTGGTTAATTAAAAGTGCCTGGTTTGGCAAAAGTTAAAAGGTTTTTCTATTGCAGGATTTGCAATAAACGTGTTGGTCACATGGTGGCAGCAGAGAGCCGATCATGTGCACTGCTGGTCAAAGGAAAGGACACATCACATTTTAACAATATATGAGGGGCAATATTAAACTGTGTTTGTGCTTCTCAGTCAACTGGAACCCTAAGAACAAACTAAATACACAATTGCTTGCTTTACGTGTGTAGTATTCACAGTAAGTTGGAGCTTGAATGCGGTAGAAATGCGATAGAAAATAAACTACTGGGTTTGCCTTTGGCAAGTACCACTAGAATTTTGGTGTAACTTGTCTACTGAAGTTGTTTTTGACGTGATTAAAATACATTTTGAATTTTTAAAATAAAATGCCTGTGAACAGTCTGGACTACAGAAAAGACCTGCTCTCTGGGGCCCCCTGCAGGCGCGGACCAGGACTGCTACAACCGGCACAAAGGCGGTGAGGACCAGCAGCAGCAGGCGTGTGTCTGTCACAGGAAAACACCGCTGCGGGGAGTGATACCGCCCTCTCCCCGCGTCCATACGGCCTTAGTCTCAGTCTCACCCTTTTCATCGGGATGCACTGATCCGGACCGTGTGTATTTGTGCCTCGTAGGGCTTCACCGGCTGCGGCTGCTCCATGCGTCAGGACAGGGAATGGAGCAGGAATCTGGTACCACGGCGGCGGTGTCCGCGGCTGCGGGGACTTTCCTGTCCCTGAACGAGCACGAGCAGCGGTATTATTCGGGGTTACACGCCGTGTGTCAGGCTGACACTTCGGGGAAACTATCGTCTCCTAAAGTGGCCGAGCTGTTCAAAGCGTCTCAGCTGACCCCAGAAGCCTTGCATAAAGTAAGTGCTGTGAGGCCAGTGTGCGGACACTCATGGCATGTTACCACTGTGTGCGTGCTGGAGCTCTATATCACAGCCTTTGTTTTCATAAATCTTAAATTGTCGACATAGGCAGACCACCACCACCAACACCACCCCCGTCACCACCACCACCACACCTTCTTTAACCCGTTTGTCATTGATAATGGGCTTTTTAGGCTTCTCACCACTGCAATGGGTTTCATTCATTTTTGTATTAACAGTTTTAGTTAGATTTACAGAGCAAGTACAATTTGGGCTGCTTTTCCTTCTTAGAGACCAACTGTCATCACGCCTATGTGGACTTTCAATCAAGAAAGATGTTATGTTGGACCAAAATCTCTGAAACAATGATACTGAACACTGAACAACAGTATGGTATCAGTGACAGTAGAACAAGTAGGCCTAATACAAGGAATAATAGTATTAGTTGTAGTAATTACATTAGTAATTATCAATGTCTTATCATGATTACACTGAACAGGACCAATAAGTCGATAAAGTAATAAGTGTGCCACTCTAGAGAGTTTTTTGCCAGTGCCCAGATGGAAACTTTTTTTTTCCATCTGAAATGAGCCTCCAGTATCACCATAGCGACGTAGCCCATCCCAGGGTCTGCTCCTGTGATGTGTGCTCATTGTGTGTGTGTGTGTGTTTGTGTGTGTGCTGTCAGGAAGCCGGGCAGTGAAGTGGTTTCCTTCCTGTCCGTCCTTGGAGCGATGCCACCACATGGCCGGGGTGACTGACACTCAGCCTCTGTGTGAGCTGGGCAAAAGGATGCTCCCGGCCTCCGCTGGGGGCCAAGTGTCAAATGGTAGAGCTCAGAGATTGTACTGGTTTTCCCCTTGTTAAATGTGCACTACTGAGATGAAGTCAGGATTTGTGATGGACAAATGTGGACACAAAGACATTTCAGTCAATGCAAGCGAAGAAAGACCTCTTCCAAGATAAATTAAATAAGTAAATATAAAAACCTATTGTGCTCAAAACTGATATGCAAGGTACATTTTTCAAGCTACTAAACCATTATCACACTTTTATAGAAAAGTCTGTATCTTTCTGTCTGTGCCTCCTCTCAGAATGGATCTCAGAATAGTTGCAACATTTTGTAACACAAATGTAAATATATATATATATATATATATATATATATATATATAGATATAGATATAGATATAGAGATAGATAGATAGATAGATAGATACTCTCATAAAAAACACTCTCATAAAAGCTCTAGTAATAGAATGTCAGATGCTGCAGTTTCATGCTCCTTCTGGCTTATAGTCTTATAGTTGTATGCTCGTAGCTGTCAGGTTGTAATAGAGTGACTGGTTCTTGCTGAGTTGTCATTCCTCAGGCCACTTACACACACAGGATCAATTGTTATGTCATCACATGGTCTTATACTACACACATAAAGTGCCTCACACAGGGATTGTATTCACTCATGTCCATTCAAATGTGGTAGTAATTACAGTCATAGTTCACTTGTGGCATGGGGTAGAGGTGGGACATATTCTGCACATTGGTGGTTGATTTTACATTTCTGATATGCATATTATTGTCTGAATTCTGGAATAGTCAACAACAAATGTCAAGATACATTTTTGTCGATATTGGACTCCCCAATGAAATACAGTAATATGTGCAAAAGGGCTGCTACCTCATAACCAAGAGGTTACTGGATCAATCTGAAGACCTGCAGGGTCAGACTTGTCTGAAAATCCTCAAGCCACAACCCTCAGCAGACATGAGTATTAGAGGCAGTTACTGTTCTGTAATCAAAAACTTGACTGCTCTATTAGTTCTCTCATATAATTTAATATTATTATTTCTTCACATTTCCCTGAGTGGTATTTCTTGAGAGCTTGTTTGTACTCCAGTAACTCCAGTAACAATATGTGGTGTATTGGCACAGAGTGTTTATTGTACAGTGTTGACTCAGAGGCAGCAGCAGAACCAGTCCTGTGTCAGGTGTGACTTCACTTCCTGTTATCACATTTATCACACAGAACACATCAGGAAACTGAACGTGCACAATGCTCAAAACATTTAAACATATCAGTCTGAGCAGAGAAAAAGCCTAATGGTCTTTTTTATGTATATTTTCTAAAACATTTCTTTTCGTTATGACATTAAGTCATTATCTTTTAGATCTACTGGGGTGTGCTATGTTGTTTTTTAGGTTGGATCACCGTATCATTCATACATTATACTATCTGAATTTCCATTTTTAGATTTACCAATTATTATGTGATTTGTTACTGTTATCACTTACAGATTATACACAGTTCAAATTAAAGCATTCTTCACATGATGTGCCCTTAAAGACACTCTGAGTCTGAGATAAGCCCTATGATGTCATCAGCTCACACAGTAGACTTCATTCACAGTGGTTTACTCTGTATTCTCTCCTGACGTCTTCACTGACCCACAAACCTTTGTCTTTATTGTCTGATTTCATCAAACTCACTAAACACTGATGGCGATACTTGTAGGGAGTTGTCCTTTTGTTATGGTGACTTCCTTCCTCTGGCCATGTGCTGTGTGACTGGTTCTTCTGGTTTCTCAAGGTTTTGTTGCTATAATAATGACACCATCAGTATTTGTCTCATTCAACCGTCTCCTGTTGAGTACATAGGAGGTCAGGTTGAAATAATCTATAGTTTTTCACAAAGTCTATTAAAAGCACTTGGGCTGATCTGTCAAACCACATTTCATTTGCATCTATTTGCAAATTTGCTGTAACATCTCTGTGGTAAGTCTCTATGTAGCTACAATTTAACACTTGTATAAGATTTTCAGTTCATAACGCAGTAGTGTATATAGTCAGCGTTAATCCACTGCTGCCATAATTTTGCTTCTCCATAAGCACCTGTTATATCTCACCTCCTTTATGAATGGTTGTATATGTATTTCTTCCTGATCTGTTACAGTGTTGTGGAGCTTGTGCAAAGCCACATAGTGAATTTAATCTGTATAAATCTCTATAACAGTTATTTGTGTATATTTCAGAAGGTTTATTTTCTTGTGCAGTATACAGTGTCATTTATATTTTCTATTTGTACAATTTAGCAGCTACATAAATGCATGATTTTGTTACATTCTGCAAATCTATCTCAAATTGAATTGCTACCTTCTCCACCACTGCCTCAGTCCACATAATATCCCACATGAATGAAAGTGTGGTACAAAGAAATTTAAGTGTAGTGCAGTGTAAAAACAGAAGACAAAATTAACCATAAATTATAGAAAACACAAAATAAAACTCCTTGTCTTTTTTATTCATTTTTTGCATGTTTGGGTGCTCTTCTTCTAATCCTAATCTTCTTTGCTCCCCCAAAGCACTCATTGTACCTTTAATCATACCTCTGTCTGTATTGGATCAACCTCTTTAAGTGTTTTGCCTCTTCATCACACACTCATCATGCACATTGAACAATAAAGGTAAATTTTCTCTACCTGAAAACTGTCAGTTCAATTCCTGTTTCTGGAATTCCATGCTGCCCTTGCGTATTTGGGCTTTGCTCTTCTTGCTTCTAGTGTCTGTAAACATGGGTATATGAAAAGTGAATGAAACTGCCATGCTTTGCATATTTTTATCTAAGTGACTTTTATCAAACCAGAACATGTTAGTAGCAGTTCTATACATTAGACCCCATGGAGCCACACTGCAGGAGACATATTACTTGCAATTTTCTTATTTCAATAATCAGATTTTTTTAACTTAAATGTGTGTGTTTTGCAGGTGACGGAGGTGTGTGGAGCCAAACGCCTGGGATATTTTGGCACAGCCCAGTTTTATGTGGCCCTGAAGCTTCTGGCTGCGGCCCAGTCTGGACTCCCCATTCGCCTGGAGAGCGTTACAGCCAGTGAGTCTAAAGTCCTACCCCGCGTGCTAAGGAGGAGGAGGTGTCTTGTGAGAGCGGAGGGGATCAGCAGATTATCTTAGCATACCAGGATTTGGTCTAATCTGGATGAAAGTCGGTGTCGCGTGGCCTCATTATAAGAATGCACAATCAGAGGGGAGAAGGTTTTGAACATGACTGGTTTTGTATAGAAAGGCTAGGAGAGGCGCGTGATTGACAGAGTGGGTCAGAAGAATCTCACCTCACCTTAAGAAAAATGCTAATGCGCTGATGATGCTTAATTTACTCAGCAAGAGTCAAGTGCTATTAAGAGACAAGCTCCTTGTTTACATCTTCTGCAGTCTAAGCTAACAGAGATTTGACTCAAGATAATTCCGTTTCATTATTTTTATTCATTAAATAAACATCCAAGGAACACACTTCTCAACAACGGTTTAAGAAAGACCATGGTGGATAAAGCGGGTTTGTATCTTATGAGTACGGCGGCTTGGTATCACATTACAAACAAACAATACTGAATATTTAAAACACAATTGTAACTAAGGGAAATTAACTACAAAATCCATAATCTTCTCAAATAAAAGCAAGTTGAATTGGTCCTTGTCAACATTAACACTAACACTGTTCAAGTAATGACAGAAGGTCTTATCTTCTCAGACCTCCCGTTGCCCAGATTTGTGGGACTGCAGACTGAGGCAGACGTTCGGTACCCCTCCATTCCAGCAGGGGGAGTAGAGGGACAGGTGGCCCAGAGTGTGACAGGACCTGGATTCTCCTGGACCAGTGCGGACAGGAGCGCCTATAGACATGTGGAGCCCGGGGCTGAGAAGAAAGTGAGTCAGACTAAAGATCTAAAAGTGAAAATAGAGTTATAATGGATCTCTTGATAATTGTTGATGTAAGCTTTTGACTGGAAAATTGTATTATTTCATTGTTTATTTCATTGTTTATTATTTCACTTGATTCGTTTATAAAAAAAAAAAGGAATAAGGTACTCCTCAGAAGCTACCTAAGCTTATGAAAGGGGAGCAGACACAGTAATAAAATACAGATCAATACAAATTTCATATTCAATGTACAATGTCTTAATGATAAATGTCCCCGTGCAGGAGCTGTGGTCTCCTCCCAGATCACCGTGCACCTCGCCCCCTCACTCTCCCTCCAGTTACCGCAGCTACCCTTATTCCAGGAACGGAGTAGAGCCACATATGGGTGAGGACATGTTCATTACTACTATTTACAAGAGCTATCTGAATATAGTTTGTTGTTATAGAAATGTTCAACTCATACTGTACTTGTGTTTAAGATACATTAGAGATGCATATTCTCAAAGGAAAGTATAGTTTTCAAGTCATTTTTAGCAGTGTACAATGAAAGATTAATATATTTAAGGCCATACTGTGGGAAATAGTAGTGCACCTTGTCAGATATTTGTCTTGAGTGTCATTTGTATATTGCACAAAAACATTTTCTTCACAAACAAACTCGTGAAGTGGCAGTGAGGTATAATGCAACTACTAAGTTTGGTTTACATTGTGTAATAGGCAAATGCAATCCTATAATTCTTTAATTACAAAGATGTGAAATATTATACACAGACACTAACACAAAGCAGTAAAACGGGAAAGAAAAGCTCGTCGTGATATGTTTTTGCACATGTTTCAAAATATGTATTAAAATCTTAACAAAACCACTGGATAAGAATGCAAGGGAGCAAATAGAAATGCTTCCACAATAGTTTTATTTCTGGATCTACAGTCCAGATTACCCAGAGATGCTACACTAACAATTATCAAAAATATTTCTTTGTTTTTTTCATTGTCTTGTTCTGTAGCTTATGATATGCACTCATCTCGCCCAGTGGTTCAGCTGGAGCCACACTCTTCTCCCAGTAACTACGGGACCAAACCCTCTGTAGACCTCTCCTCTGCTGCTGCTATTGTTCGGGTAAGCTCTAAATGAATAAATAATCACATCATTAGCATATGTTTTCGTGCCATTCCATTTCCCTTTTATATTTGTCTTATTGCCTTTTTTTTCCAGGCTGGATCCTCTGAGCGACTTGACCAGCAGGGGGCGGGCTACCCTGATGATGACCCCTGGAGGATCACAGAAGAACAGCTACAGTATTACACAAACCAGTTCACCAGTCTGCAGCCGGATCTGGGGGCACTCATTATAGGTACATAAAGTTTAACATTAGGACACTAGTTATTAGTATTAGCATTGGCATCAGTGCACCATGATGTATCAACCTGTCCAATGCTACTGTACTCATTTATAAATGTTAGTCCATCTGCATTCAGAAGGTTGGTGGTTTAAATCCTGATTTAACCAGTTCATTCTATTCTTGTGGCTTTGGGCAAGACACCTGTATTATTGTCTGGACTGAAAGATTAATGCAACGTAAAGCTTTTGGGATACTCTGAAAGTAAGGCGGTGCAGTTAATTCATTTTTAACTGAAAAGAAATTCTCTCATTTCTAATTGTTAATAATATGCTGGCTTCTTTTAAACAAGATGTCTACAGTCAGTCCTCTGTCAGTAACAGCGCTGTTTTTTGGAACAGAGGTCAGACTTTGGAGGAAGAAATTTGATAAAAAGTTGAAAACTGGAACCGATTAATAGGAGGAAAAAAATCATGATGCATTTTTATTTTATTATTATTGTCTCTGCCCTAT
Source organism: Periophthalmus magnuspinnatus (assembly GCF_009829125.3). NCBI lineage: Eukaryota > Metazoa > Chordata > Actinopteri > Gobiiformes > Gobiidae > Periophthalmus > Periophthalmus magnuspinnatus. The sequence continues at coordinate 5,557,707 of NC_047129.1, read as the reverse complement.
ATAAAAGGCAATATAAAAATCAATGATAATATCTAATTATAGACAGCTAAATCTAGTTATTTCATTCCAATTATAGGCAGATTTGTTGCTTGTTTTTGATTTTAGGAAGTAAAACAGATGGTTTCTGTTTGAACGGCAGCAGGCGAACCCAAGTTTAATGTGCTGCTACTGTTGTTTACAAAACTACTGCAGCTCACTTGGCAGCATTAGAATATCAAAGAGCATTTAGCAAATATCATTTACATAAAGGATATCGTCTTAACTACAAACTCCATTTAAGAACATGGTATTTGTGATGGGATTTATTGCCTCCTCCATGAAATATCATCTTAAGTACACCAGGTTCCTCCCACCATATGGTAGATGAAGGTGAAGTGGTGAAATTCCAAGTACATTGTCAGTCATCGTGTGTCCAGCTATAACCATTGGCCATAATATGAGTGAAAATGTAGCACAGGAAAAAGAGTACATTAGTATTATTGTACATGGCCGTGGTTTTCAGAATAATGACAACTTGACAACATAACAATTTAAAGCAAAATAACATATCTTTTGGATGGGAAAAAGTCCTCAAAATGTGGCGTCTTTTTTGTATTTTTGTCTTATTTAAAATTAATATTACAATAATATTTAAATATTTTTCTTCAGGGGCTGTTGCCAAAGACTTTTTCACTAAATCAAAGCTGCCAATCCCAGAGCTGTCCCATATTTGGTGAGTGCTGCTGAGTCACAGTTTGCCCTTGTCTGGTTCAAAAGTCCCACGTGCCAGAGCCAGACAGATCCATTTTAAAGTGCACAGAGCTACATCCCACTGATATTGATTGTTTACACACCTTTTATAGCTCTACTTTGAAACTATACAGAGGCCTATTTCCAGCAATCCACCAATCCGCAAATGATTAGAATGAAATAGATTTTAGGGTTACTTTTTGATCACTTTAAAAGAATATTTTAGATACAAATATCATCTATTATTCTATGCAATTTTCTTCTAATATTTCTAGTATATTTACTCATATTTTTACTCATTAAAATGTATTATATTCCCATCTATATATTCTAATTTCTGTTTCTTTATTTTTGAAGGGAGTTGAGTGACATGGACCGAGATGGAGCGCTCACGTTTTCTGAGTTCTGCACAGCCTTCCATTTGATCGTGGCTCGTAAAAATGGCTACCCCCTCCCCGAGAGCCTGCCCCCCACCCTCAGACTGGCATTTGTACAGCCAGAGGAGGATGTCCCGGACACGCCTGAAGTATGTAGCACTGTTGAATATTATATCATTCTACCACTTGCCTTCTGTGTGTATGTTTCTATGTAAACTCTGCACAGCTCGACTGGGTGGCAGGTGTGTTGGAGAAGAGACGCTTAGCTGAAAACATTTCTTAAGAACACTCCTGCAGGCTGTCTCACTCTGGGGTCACTTTTATTAGTGTAACATTTCAATCCCATACCCGAGGAAGGTCAGAGGGACAGAAATGTGCTAATAAAAGTGAACCAAGAGTAAATCTGTGTGTAGCAGTCTTCTTAAAAACATTTCTCCGTGTAGCAATTATAATCAAAATATATTGTCTCACTGTTGCAGTGTGCTGAGCCACTTATTGTCTTTGAGGACACTGAGGTGAAGCACACTCAGGTCAGTAACTATAGTTGATTTGATGCGCAGTACTGCTTCGGGCCTGTAGATGTCACTATCATGCTAAATACTGCTTTGTCTTGACCACTATCTGAAATAGAAGCCCCCTTTTGCAGATTGTGTTTTACTTCCTACTGCTTTGGACAATAAATTATATGTATTAAATTAACTCTTAAGAAGACATTTTTTTCTTTTTTTATATAGAATCTTGACATTGTGGAAAGACTTCAGCCACAAATAAAACCAAATGCAAGTGAGGAGGTCACTAAACAAGGTAAATGAAAAGCAAACTAAATTATTTCAAAAAGTCCTAGTGACCTTTACATTACTTTACTACTGGCATTTTAGATCAAGTCACAATTGTATTAAAATATGTCATTAGAAATCATAATGTTTTAAATATTACTTATTGTACATGTATTTAATAATGCTGGTTTATTTAATTTTTCTTTTAATGTTAACAGCTGATACCACTGTGAGGATAGCAGCATCACTTGACCCCACTCCACAACTTACAACCTTTCCTCAAAGACCAGGTAAAGAGAAATGAGATGTTTTAATGACAGATGATAGTGTTGCTTATGGTGGTGTTTTTTAAGGTAATGCTGTTTGTATAAGGAAGTAGGTGGTTCTCATTTACACCAAACTGAATAAACTGTCACATTCCATTTCCTTTCAGAGCCTCCACAGGAGCTGGACCCACAAATGAAGATGAAAACTAGGCCCAGGTGAGAATCTTAACATTACAGACTTATGTGCAAATGACAATGAATGGTACTAGTCCTGTTCTGACACGATAACAATTCACCTCTGCTGCCCCGCTACAGGTCATACTCCAGCACTTCTATAGAAGATGCCATGAAGAAAGCAGAGGAGCCGCCCACGCCTCCTCCCCGACCACAAAAGTCCCACTCACGGGCCTCATCTCTGGACCTCAACAAGCTTTTCCAACAGGGTGCATTAGGTACTATAAGGCTAACACCTCCCCATAAGTATTTTTTGTCACTTTTGCATTCAACCAAAATCTTCCTGGTTTAACCTATCCATTTTCAAGTATTGTGTTCATATTGACTTTACTGCTAATACTGCAGCACATGCACAGTGACAGGCTTTACTCAGTTTGTGGAAGTTCTTGTGAAGCAACAGGAACTGGTGATTTATTGTATTACTGTATTTACTGTATTTACGGTTTGGTCTAAAGCAGACCTCTAATTATAGTTTGTGTGTTCACATGACATTTGTTCTTGTTTTCAGGTGCAAAAAGTGGTTGGCTTCCTCCACCTCCTGCATTGCCTCCCAGACCGGCGCCCTCACAGGTAAGATGCCGTACATTACTTTTTTATTGTATTGTAAGGGCATAAAGCAGAGAAGAGAGAAATTGAACAAACGCGGTGTTGTATCTCTAAACTAAATTACTGCGTGGTTGGATCAGGCTAAATAATAAGTTAGATTTAAAGTCCACAGAGGATGTCATGTTCATTGGAGTAAGAGGGAGTTAATGCACTGAGTTGTGATGCTATTTGTGCTTGTCTATAGAAGTGTGTCTTAACCAAGTAGAAAAGTGAAGATAGTTAAATCAGAAACGGCATCTAACATAAAATCTGAAAAAAAACATGTACATTTTTAGTATTTTGCTTTACAGACATAGATTCAAGTTGTGTGATTGACCTAAAAGAGGGACCGATGGACTCCACATAGTCAACTTTTGTCTTGTCTGTCTGTTCTGTCATGTAAACACGCTTTTTATTTAAAGTCTAACCATGTTTCCAATTCATCTTTTCAGGTCCCCCATTTCGTCCCAGAGAAACCTCTTCAAAGCAAGGTGCAGCAGCCAAACTTTGCTGACTTCAGTCACTTTAGAGAAGAGGTAAGATTCACCGATGAAAGACTGAACCCCATAATAAACAAAGACACTGCACCATGTCAGTCCATGCGCATATACCCTATAACTACACAACACTGTATTTTTAAGAGTTTCTGAGCAGGCACATCAAAGCCCTTGCTACCTTGTGACTATAAACACATGCGCTTTATTTACGGCTGGAGCGACGATGTTTCTTTGTCCCTGACTCGTCTTGTCTGACATCTGGATATATTTCATTTAGACATAATCGTGTATCCTATTACAGCCCAGTTAAATATTTATGAAGCTGTCAAGCACTGAAAATGACAAAGCAGTAGTGTATTATTCACAGGGAAGATGAAAGAGATTACCTGGAAACATGACTGCTTTTATTATAGTGAACTTATTTGTCGGAGCAGATCGGGTCAAAGTCAGGTCATGGTCAATAAATTATATATGATTTATGCAGCATTACAGCAAACTGGTAATTCATTAACGATAACAACAGCAGCTCATTATAAGTGCCATAGTTCACAATCTTCACCCCTCGATTTGGTTTAGAGAGTAGACTGTTGCAAAGTCTTTATGAATGAGTTTATGATTAGAACTGTATAGTGTCATAATTCATTTTTAACATTTCACTCAGCAGTTTTGACCAGCTTCACTGAGCACTTTTGTAGTTAGAGTTCAGACGCTTTCTGCACTGGGTGGTTGAGAGCCACTTCTGTAGCCGTAGTGGGAAGGTCTCTCCAAAACACCACTAGTCATGCGCTCTCATGACATTTACTGCGAGTTTCCACTACACAGTTTAAACCGTGATGTATTTTTATCAGAGAACTTCTATTTATTAATTTGAATTGTGATATGACCCTAAATTGTCTCATAAAGAAGACATATCATGCATATAACATATGTAGATCAATATTTTCACACTTAATTATTCATTGTAAACTGTCATGTTGATCTAAAATAGCTTAGGATATATGACTTCCTTTGCAAAACTGCAGAACTGATTCATAATTAGTTGTTTTTATTGTTGAAAAACCAGCACTCAACAGTATTACAGGATTACTCAAACATGCATGAATCAACTGAAGTACTTACAAAAGCCTATGAGTATAAACGTCATTATGACATGGTTCAAAGTTCTACACAATATGCCCCTTTAAAACAATTGTGATACTTTTTAATCGACCACCCCTTTCGCTTCACTTTCCCTTTTAGTTTCTCCTGGTGGTTCACAGGGTTAATCTTTGTACTTGTTGAACACACCAGATCCCAGCGTGTTACAGCACTGTCCCGTGTATTCAGTTTCATCCCAGCCGTCCTCCCCATGTGCTCCCCATGTGCTGTCCCAAAGCCCGCTCTCCTCCTTCTCTGTATCACTTTCTCTTTTCTTGTCTTCACAACACTCTTGTAATTAGACCCAGCAGCCCCAGCGTCTCCGAGTCTGCTAATAGTAGAGTGTGTATTTTTCACTTACTAAGGCGGACTGAAACTTACACTGGCCAAGCCCTCGGAGACGCATCCCGGAGCGAAGCATGGGTAAAAATAGAGTCCTGTCAAATAAAATGTGTCAATTGGGTTTAGGGAGTAATTTAATCTCAGTTTTTGACTGGACGTTCTGGGAAAGTATAATTTCTAGATTAAGCAAAGAATCATTATACAAAACTGTGCTGGCATAACTGCAACTGTTTAAGATGATTATTTTATTGAATCTTTATCTTAACTCAATTCATTCCAATGATCTAGTAACAAGGCAGTGTATTATTTCTGCTTTCTTCTGGACAAAAAGTAGGTTGTGTCAGGAGTAGATGTGGAAGATATATAGAAAAAATTATATTATCTCAGTTGTTGTTTTGAAGATATGCAAAAGTAAGTAGCACTAGGGCCATAGTGTTTACATTTATGCTTAAAATGAATGTCGTTGCATAGAAGATACAAAAGGACACATTTTTCCTTCCAAATCAACATATGTAGGCCCCAAACAAGGTTATATTCCTTTGAAAATTAAAAGACAAGATGACTAAAGTGTTTGATTCCCAGAGCAAAATTATGAAGTGTCGCTTTTCCTATCATAATTCGCCAATGGGTTGAACTCACTAGATTAATACACTGTAATAATACAAAATGCCCCTTGACAGTTTGACAGACTTACATTGACCTTTTCATGACCTTTTGAGATGTGTTGTTGCCATTTGATTTAACACACATGAACACGCTGTTTTAGGGTTATATTTTTAAGTTTACAGTGACTATTTAATGTTTAAAACACATTTAAGTAAACTGTACACCGTGGAGGAAGTGAGACAGTCCTGACCTACACGTGACATCTCATGTTTTCTCCCAAACTGCAGCAGCGTCGTTAAGTCTGTCAGTTTAATTTCACAGCCCACAGATGCAGATAAGCGTGGTCAGTGCATTCACATAGAGACCACTCTGCTGTTTGCTAAACTGGTCCTACAATAATTATGTCATCAACTATTTGTCACATTCACACCCATTCATTTTTGACTCTAGCTCCTTGAATTCCAATCAAGTCTACCATGACCTATAGGCTGAAGGAGAGAGCATGAGATATTTTTAGTCTGAAATTTAAGTACACTAAATAGATTTAGTTTTATTTACATGAGCAGAGTATATTTTGAACTCTATTAATTGCCTTTGTATCAGTAGTTACAGTAAATAATACATTCTAGTATATGTAGTATACTGTAGTATATGTATTACAGAGCATTATAATTGTAACTGTGTTTTACCTGGGTGATAATGGGGTGATAGTAATTATTATAAAACCTGTAAATTGTTGTATTATACTGTCCGTTAGACTTGTGTTTGAATTTGCAGTGAAAAAAGTATATTAAGAGCATGTTATGAGTAGGCAAGACCCTCCTTGTTGAACAGTTTGCTGGTCTCCTTCTCGATGGTAACAACAGTAGAACTAGTAAATGCTAAAAGCTACTTTCAAATTGTCCTTCATAATGCTTTTTAGAAAAAAAAAGAAAAAATCTACTAATAATACTTCGCTAAAACCGTACTCTTTAAAGCAGACCTATTATGCCAAATCGACATGTCAGAGCTTTAACCATGTTAAAAGTAGTTGTTTTCCTTCTCATTAACCGTCTAGAAGTTGTATTTGGAGTGACCCGTGCATGTTTGAGCAATCTTTAATGGCTTATTTTCAAGATGCCAATTTGCCGATCAGTCAGCTGACATACACTGTGACATAAGCACTTGGTTCTCCAGTTTTATTTTCTTAATGGATGATACGGGCTGGATCCAGCAGCACTGCATGTCATTTTGGTAATTTTTTTTTTAAATCTGCTGCTTGCTCAATGTGCAGCTATACATCAGAGATCCCTACTCTTTATTGTGATGACGTTTATGGTGATGACAGCTCCCATTGTCAGCTCCCGCAGTTTTCTAACTCAGAATTCAGCAGACATGTTTCTTCTATTATGTCATTTTAGATGAATATTGCAATTATTAAAATGTGCAAAAACATAATGATACGCAAATGTCATAGCTTTTAACTATAGAGCAGACACAAGAACAATATGTCTTCTTTAAGGTCTTGAGTGCTTCTCCCTTCTGCCTGGCCACACATACTGCACATTGAGATTCTTGCGGTTCATAACTGTATTTCCACGCTGTGGTCGTGTTGCTCAGACACTAGCACAGTGGTGGATTATGGGCTCATTTGTTTCTGTCTGCATGTTACATTTTTACAGAGAAGTGATGCATCTTGGGTACAATTTAGAGCACGGCATTTGCCTGGTTAAGTCATTAGGAAAAGTACACCACCACAGCGGAGAGGAGACCAAGTTCTGAAATGAGTGAATCGGATTTTGTTGCTTTTGAATTTTAGGCGCTGAATGAAAAGATGGACCTGAGGGGGACTTGAAATAATGTAGTGTCATGTTTGAAAATGTATCTCTGAGGACTTTAAGTGGCACATGCACTGTTTAAGTCACTGAGCTGCTGAAGCAGGTGTGAAGTGTATTTTAATAGTGGAAGACAGTATCATGCTGAATCTCAATAGACCTTTCCTAGTTTCATAATTAATTCATTTAAAGCCATACTATGTAACTTTTTTGCCAAAATAAAAATAAAAGGAAGGTGTTTTTTTTCTTTATGGGTGTATTTATTGCACTGAAAGACATAGAAAAACCTGTATCCTAACTCTGAGCGAACTTGCATCTCCACAAACCTGACTCGTATTTACCTGGAGGAGAGCCTCCTTCAGCTCGTTTCCATGGAAATGTTATTTGTTTGGCTATAATACTGGAATCATGGAGGTGACCTTCCACCTCCAGCAAGTTACATATTACCACTTTAAAAGGTTGAAAAAGCTGAAGTTAAAGGACCTTTAGTTTCAGTTCACTCTTAAATTGGACTAGTTCATTTTACTCATTAGGTATTTCAAATACTCATGTACTTTTCAGACACAGCTATCCACTAAAGGCCTTATCTGGTTACCAACATTTACATTTTTACCATTCCATTCATAAAATTTTATATTTGTAATTAAGTGAGAAGTTTGCACAAAACATACGTTTTTACAAACCTGCTTTTAGTTCTGCTATATTAATCTTTAGCTCAACACTATCAAAAGTTACAGGTGTATCAGGGATATTATATTGTTTGCTAGTCAATGAATAATGATCTCATATTTAGTTGGTTTGGTGAGTAGACGGCTGCAGGTCATCCCTGCTGTTCAGGAGGTAAACAGGACCAGATACACCTGAGTTACTCATGAGTTAATCACAGGGCTGACCTTGAGCTCAGGTCTTATCACAGAGCACTCCCTTTGGGCACTGCAGCATCACAACCTCACACACTAATGCCTGTGTTTGGGCAGTGGAGGTAGTCATCGTTGGTAATATAAAAAAACGCGATAAATCAAATCTGTTTTTCATTGAATGTATTCATATTATTGGCATACTGTACTTGATGAAGGTATCTTAAAGTAACACTTTCAGTCAAATATATGAAACTATGACAGTTAGGTTTTATCATTGTATCATTATATCTTGCCATGAAGGTATATTTGTTGTTATTTACTATTAGTGTATTTCTGAATATACTTATAGACATAGTTTTCATTTAATTTCTATGAGCCTTTGAATTATACAGCACTTGTGTAATGATGTTGTGAAAATCTGTTTTGTTTCTTTTTTATGTGTTTTAACTCCCATGTATCTTTTCAGGAGGAGCGCAGTGTAAAGGTCGAAGGTCAAAGTGCACACTCCAGATTTGGACCAAGTACTGAAGACTTGACTGGCACTTCCAAACAGGTCAGCCTCTCCATCCTACTGACATGTGTACATTAATCTAATTATATTTGAATAGTGATTGATGATGGTGTCATTTTTGGTCAGGATTTGCTCCATAGTGCACCACAGAAACCAGTTCGTAGGAAATACCACACAGAAGTTCCAAATATGGACGTACCACCATCTGCAATGACACTGGCTCCTCCTACCAAGGCTCCTCAGAAGTAAGTTAATAATACAAATTATTATATTGCTAAAAAGAAGTAGTACTTGGACTGATCACAAGATGAGATTCATTAAAGGATTTAAGGCACAAAATTAATCAAACTAAAGGACAAAAGAACTAACTGAAAGATGGCCCATAGTTCACAAAGTCTTTAAACAATAACTATTTTTGTACAACTTTTTCCACATCAATAAAAAATAATGATTGGGTTTACGTTAAGAAAAATATGCCCTGGTAAAAAAGTTAAATTAGATTGAAAGGCTAAAAATAATTCCAAACAAGCTATAAATATTCCAATATACAAGGTAATAGTTTTAACATGTGCTTCTGGAATTGAATAAACTACAAAACTGTCAGTCACTGCATTCTTGTAAGTGATTTATAGCTGCCCCGGGGTAGTGTGGACACGCTTAATTATCGGATACAACAATCAGCCAGATCATAACAACTGATGAGTAAAATTAAGATTATCTCTTCATCGTGGGAACAGTTTTAGGATGTGATATTTATACATTTTGTCCTATATTTTGATGTGATGTGATGTTAAAAATGGATAGCTAGAGCCAAAACCTCTGCTCTCGTGGGGATTTCCAGGTCTGCTGTAGTCAGAAATGTCACTGTTGTTCACATCATTTTATAAAAAAGAGCAGCAGTAGAAATGTAAAAATATAATTAATGAATAATGAAACTAAAATAATCTTAAATAAATAATGTAAATGAAAGACCCATAAGTGAAAACTATTATTGGATATGTACAGTCTATAGAGGGCAGCACCACAGATACAACCGTCTACTGCTGCAATAATGTTATTGAACACACTCCACTCAGTTCATTTTAATAATGTATTTTTGCTAGGGTGTTGTCCAGACAGAAGAGGGAGATCCAAATGGCTATCCGTAAAAACAAGGAAACCAATGCAGTGCTGAAACGTCTCAACAGTGAGCTCCAGCAGCAACTGAAGGTTAGCACATGTGTTTTTAGTATGTATAGCATGTGCAGCTCTGTACACAGCCCTGCTCTGATGAAGTGTGTCCATCCACAATATGTGAAATACGTATGAGGTGTGCCGCTGGGCCGGGGGGAACAAGGGAAATCTACTCTTAGTACATACTTCACTGCACTGGACATAGTTGACATATTAAGTGTTGCTTAGAGAGAGACAGCTTATACAGTCAAGAGTGGCCTCAAGATAAATACAACAGCATGGTATTTCATTATTAATGGACTGATCTTGGTTCCCAAATTCCTAAAAGTAAGAAAAAGCCAGAGATACCAATTTTCCATCCTTTTCATGATTTTTTTTTTATTTGTGTACTTTGCACGTTCAAGAGGGATATTTTGTGTTGAATTATTAGGCCCGAGCCTGGGACTCCCTCCCGGCGAGGGACTCATTAAAACCACGTCCGAAACCCGGAAAATGGCAAAAATCAAGTAGTAAACACGCCCCGACATGGCAGTGAGTGGTGTCAAAAATTAGAACTCCACGAGCTCTAATTGTCACAAAAGACCCCGAGAAAAAATAACGAAAGACGACTCGGTAGCGCCACCTCAAACTTTGATTTTCATGGGGCCAATGGGAGCCCGACTCGGAAAAAAGTCAACTTAAAAATCTGAACTCACATCAAACAAACAAAAATGATTTTAAAAAAATGATATAAAAATGATATTATGGCCCCGCCCTAAAATGTACAGGAAGTCGGCCCTATTGGATCAAACCCGGGAACGACAAAAGTGCGCACCCTCACATTCGGGACATTTTCTCGCACTGTTTTCATCACAAACACTTCAAATTTGGCCAAATCCCACTAAACCCATGTGTGATTAAAGATTAACAATTATATTTTAATTATGACTTTGGGTGTGGTCAGGGTGAATTTTCAACAAAATCGCAATTTTTGGAATATTTCAAAAAATATTTCTCTTTCACACATTTTTTGTTGGGAAAACGCTAATACAGCGTTTATGCACAATTGTGAGCTGAACGCAATGATATACACATCAAGGCACTCTCCCACAAAATGGCTCTCTAGCGCCCTCTTCAAATTTCATTTTCATAAATTCGTAGAAGACAATCGATTTGTCGTGGACCTGTGAAAAAATTCACAGGGGCCTTTTTTGTGACGGGGCACAAAGTGAGAAAGTGACATGACTGTAGCTGTTATGGTTTAGGAGAAAAATAATGGGTGGAAAATGCGTTTCCATTATTAGGCCCGAGCCTGGGACTCCGTCCCGGCGAGGGACTCATTAAAACCGCGTCCGAAACCCGGAAAATGGCAAAAATCAAGTAGTAAACACGCCCCGACATGGCAGTGAATGGTGTCAAAAATTAGAACTCGACGAGCTCTAATTGTCACAAAAGACCCCGAGAAAAAATATCGAAAGACGACTCGGTAGTGCCACCTCAAACTTTGATTTTCATGGGGCCAATGGGAGCCCGACTCGGAAAAAAGTCAACGTAAAAATCTGAAACTCACAGCAAAAAATAGTACATGTCGGGACATGACAAAAATGATATTATGGCCCCGCCCTAAAATGTACAGGAAGTCGGCCATATTGGATCAAACCAGGGAATGACAAAAGTGCACACCCTCCCATTCAGGACATTTTCTCGCCCAGTTTTCATCACAAACACTTCAAATTTGGCCAAATCTCTCTAAACCCATGTGTGATTAAAGATTATCAATTACATTTTGATTATGACTTTGGGTGTGGTCAGGGTGAATTTTCAACAAAATCACAAATTTTGGAAACTTTCAAAAAAATATTTCTCTTTCACACATTTTTTGTTGGGAAAACGCTAATACAGCGTTTATGGACATTTGTGAGCTGAACGCAATGATATGCAAATCAAGACACTCTCTCACAAAATGGCTCTCTAGCGCTCTCTTCAAATTTCTTTTTCAAAAATTTGTAGAAGACAATCGATTTGTCGTGGACGGGTGAAAAAATTCACAGGGCCCTTATTTGTGATGGGGCACAATGTGAGAAAGTCACATGACTGTAGCTGTTATGGTTTAGGAGAAAAATAATGGGTTTCCATTATTATTATTAGGCCCGAGCCTGGGACTCCGTCCCGGCGAGGGACTCATTAAAACCGCGTCCGGAGCATGGAAAATGGCAAAAATCAATTAGTAAACACACCCCGACATGGCAGTGAGTGGTGTCAAAAATTAGAACTCCACGAGTTCTAATTGTCACAAAAGACCCCGAGAAAAAATAACGAAAGACGACTCAGTAGCGCCCCCTCAAACTTTGATTTTCATGGGGCCAATGGGAGCCCGACTCGGAAAAAAGTCAACGTAAAAATCTGAAACTCACATCAAAAAATAGAACATGTCGAGACATGACAAAAATGATATTATGACCCCACCCTAAACCCTACAGGAAGTCGGCCATTGTGGACGGAACCCCATTTTTTCAAAATTTTACCTTTCACATTTGGATTTTTTGCGCCGTGGATTTTCATTCAAGAAACTTGCAAATTGGTCAAAATGAAGTAGACCCACGTGGGATTATAGGGAGCTGTCTTGGATTTTTCTACATCATAAAATGTGGGTGTGGCCACCAATCAAAGAAAAAAAACTATATTTCGATGTGTTAAAGTGTGCATAACTCACACATGCAGTATCCTATTTCCCGGCATTAATATACATTTTATTTAAAATCTTGATCTACACGAAATGATATACAATTTACATATGTCAGAATTTTTTTTTTGCTCCACAGCGCCCCCTTGAACTTTTGAATTGGACAAAAAAAATTACTTTGACATAAACATTTGAAATTGGGCATGGACATTTGGCTTGGCAAACTGAACAAAAAAGCCAATAAGAACATACCTCTATTTGCAACCATGTTACCGTGGTAACATAATAAATGTGTCATTGAAATGAATGGGGTTCAGAGTACTGGACTTTGCTGTAGACTAAATAGATGCTCTACACTCATCAAACTTAAGCCTAAAATTCAAGATTGGCAAAAAAAAGTTGTATTTTGATGTTCAAAAAAATTATCGTATCAAAATGACTCAATAGCGCCACCTCATAATTTGAAATACATTACGTCGATGAGATACCTTTTTCATCGTAGACAAATGAAATTTAGTACAAACATAGAACATGTCAAGACAAGTAAAAAATTATATTATGACCCCACCCTAAACCCTACAAGAAGTCAGCCATTGTGGGCGGAACCTAATTTTTTCAAAATTTGACCTCTCACATTTAAATTTTTTGCGCCTTGGATTTTCATTCAAGAATCTTGCAAATTCGTCAAAATGAACTAGACCCATGTGGGATTATAGGGAACTGTCTTTGATGTTTCTACATCATAAAATGTGGGTGTGGCCAGCCTGCAAAGAAAAAAAGACATTTTTGAAGTTTTTAACTGTGTAGCTCAAACATGCAGTGTCCTATTTTCCGGCATTAATATACATTTTGTTCAAACTCTTGATCTGAGTGCAAAGATATGCAATTTACACATATCAAATATTACATTGCTCCACAGCGCCCCCTTGAAATTTTTAAATGGCACGTAAAAAAAACCACTTTGTCACAAACAATTGAAATTTGGCATGGAAAACCCAATTCCGATACTGACCAAAAAGTCAATGCCACCATACTTCTATTTTGAAAGGTGTTGCCATGGCAACATTTGACATTTATCTTTGAAATACATGGGTTTTGGTCAACAAGGATGAAAAATAATTACTGTGTCATAGACCATTGAAATTTGGTACACATATTCCTCTCATCATACTGAACAAAAAAGCCAATGAAGACATACTTCTATTTCCAACCGTTCAGGCGTGACAATGTGATAAATGGTGTCATTGGAGTGAATGGAGTAGTATTACTCAGTCGCTGATTTTGGGGGGAGGGGCGATGTAAGTGGGAACGAAAGGCAGGATCTCCACGGTGGCGTGTACCCCGCGGTCGCAAGGGGTGGCGAGGGCCTTTATCACTGCTTGCAGTTTTAATTTATTTTAAGATTATGAATTAACAGTGCAAAATAGTCATGACTCTCAAACCCATGGATACCAGATGCTCTTTCAGAAAACCAGCTTTTTGAGTGTTGTAGGTTATTGAACAGTGTGTTTATTGACGCTTTTTCAAGAGCTCTCAGTTCAGTGTCAGGACCTGGATTCTGTTTGTTCTCGTCTATGTGTGATGACAAATGCTCCTCAGCTCCTGTCTGCTCCTCTGTTTTCTTGTCTCTGCTCCTGTTTGCTATGGTCAGCTGCTCCTGTTGACTCCTGTCTTCTGCTCCTGTCAGTTGCTCCTGCTTGCTCTTGTCTTCTGCACTTGCTGGCTGCTCCTGACTGCTGTTCATGTCTGTTCCTCTGCTGTTCCTCTGCTGTTCCTCTGCTGCTCCTGTCGGCCGTTCCTCCACTCCTCTTGTCTGCTCCCGTCTGCTCCTGTCACCTGCTCACCTCACCTGCCCTTCTCTGTCTGCTTCTCCTGTCTGCTTTTGTCTACTCCTGTCTTCTGCTCAAGTCAGCTACTCTCCTCCGCCTTCTCTTCTTTCTGTTCCTTTGTGCTCCTGTCTGCTTCTATCTGCTCCTGTCTGCTCCTGTCCGCTTCTATCTGCTCCTGTATGCTCCTGTCTGCTTCTGTCTGCTCCTCTCTGCTCCTGTCTGCTCCTGTCTGCTTCTATCTGCTCCTGTCTGCTTCTATTTTTTTCCTGTATGCTCCTGTGTACTTTGGCCTTCTGCTCATGGCTGGCTGTTGGTTGTTCTCCTCCATCTGCTCTCCTCTCTGTTACTTTCTGCTCTTGACTGCTCCTGTCTTCTGCTCCTGTCTGCCCCTGTCTACACCCAAAAGTGGACAAAGGCAGGACCCTGGGTGTTAGGGTTTGGCCTCACAGATGGAGTGTGGAGCATATGCAGCGTTCCTGTCATTCTACCACTAATGACACAACAGGGAAATCTAATATGTTCAACAACTAAGACTGGTTCCCACAGCCACATTCCAATGCCAATATCAAGTCTTTCTATGAGACTTTAATATTTCTATCATTCAAACTGTATGAGTAAACCACAACAAAGAGCAAACACAGTGAGCTGTTGTTTTGAGTTTGCCTTCATAGATCATAGATCATAGATGACTCCCTTCTGCTAAACTGTCCGAATGCTTTTATAATTGGCCTTTTTACATTTTTTCAGCAGACTAAGTTAGTTCTATAGGATCTACTTTTCCCACAAATTTAAACCAAGCTGACAAAAAATATAGAACAGTTCTTTTTTGTTTTTTTGTTTTTTTTTTAAGAAAGCAATGTCTTTTTACTAATGTGTTTGAAATAAAATGAACAGATGCACAATTGGCTTCTATACATGTGCTTTATTATAACTAGAATTACTTTTATTTGCACAAGGTAATCTCGTTATTTGCTGTAATTCAGCTTGACTTGCAAAGCATGTGTGGAATCTGCAGAGAAAGGCGCACATGTCTGTATATAGTCCCCGGCCTGGTTTAAATACCAAATAGCCAATGGCATTCACAACTGTCCCCTTTAAAATAGAGCCACACACCCAGCTTCAGCAGTGAGAGAGAGAGGGAAAAATCTGTTCTTATAACCTTAACTTGGAGTATTGGAAAAAGCATCATATTCTTTCATAATCCCCAAAGTCCTAAGCCCGTTAACATGGAACATTTCTGGAGAAATCTCTCGGCATAAGTAGTTTTTATTGAGTGTGAAAAGATTGTAATATACTTTAAAATAATTCTCTCTTTATGAGAGCAGAGCTGGCCATAACACACTATAGATCATTTTATATAGAGGATTTTTCAAGTTCATCCAAAGAATGTGACTTTTACAGTGGACACTGACACGTAAAGTTGTAATAAATAAGTCCATAATAATGGTGAGTTAGTTTCTCCGTAAAATCATTAATTAAAGCTACCATCTGTATTTTTCTGTATATATATATTTTTTTTTTTTACCAGTTGTTGGCAGATGTGAAACCTGTTCCCCCCTACCCTTACCTGGCCTTTGTACAGACGTCTCTGTCATGCTGTCAAACAGCAACTAAGGTAGATAACACCCACTGGTTAAGTGAGAATACAACATAGTCAAGTCAGCCAGTCTAACTCAGGATGGATGCTTTAAGCTCTTTTGTTATCCAAAAGCAACAATATTTGTTAGGGTTTATTTTATTATGGAAATTAGGTTGAATCAAGGAGTGTCCAGAGAACTTGTATTTGAATGGGATTGAGTTGGTTAAACCAATACGTTTTTTTATTCAAATAACACATACCGGTAAGTCTTTTTTAATAATTTAAACATAGTGTATGTTTCTACTGGTGTGTGTACAACTTATGCAAAAGGTTCAGTTGACATTGAAGGGGTAAAATTAATATGCACGCTGCAACTTGCTGCTAATTATTTTTGTTGATTTTGTAACCATGACTAAGCTGAGTAAATATACCATCCTCCGCCTGTGAGCATCTTGTTCTGCCGTCACTGATCAGATTGTGTGTGGGTGTTTTTTTGTGTGTGTGTTTTTATTGTTGTGTGCAGGTGGTTCACCAGGAGAGGGTCACCTTGGAGTCCCAGCTGGAGCTTGTGCGGCCTGTGGCTACTACATGACTCAGACTGGACTAAGGTCACATGGTCTTACTTCAGCCTGAAGTCTTTGTTTGGACTATAGACTCTTCCACAAAGTCAGTATGCTGAACTTGTATCTCCTGAGGTGCCCCACTGGGACATGTTCAAGTTCTTCAACTACTGCAACATGCTGCAAGACAATGTATTTTATCATAACTGTATTAAATGGCTGTGTAAGTTATTCTGCTTCACTGTGGGATCCAAACTTATTTGTGTTACGTGCATTTGTTCTTTAAATCTCATTTACCACCTGTCTATGCATCTCACTGTTATGAAGTACAACTTTTTGATTGTTTACATAATGAATGAATGAATTCATAGATCAGGCGTAACATTTTGTAGCTCACTGTCAGTGGTGGGTGTTTGTATAATGACATGCTACATGTTATACAGCCCTATATTTTGGAGATGCTCGCAGACATCTAGCCATCTCAGGTCGTCAAACTGACTATTAGACTTGCCTGTTGTATTTCTTAGTAGTTTGTCCCACCCAAAAATGAAGAGATAAACTTTGTTACTATAATATTACGCCTGATCATTGTATAGTACTGTCCAATGTACGCACCCACAAATGATGGTGCTGCAGACCTGTTATTGCACTGCTAATAAAATGCACATTGCAAAGTTGTACTAAATTTATTTATAATTATGTTTTTATCATTTCTGTTCTACACACTCCATATGATTGTTAGGGCACAAGGAAAGATTATGAAGAATATATAAACTAAACAATGTACTTTTTAATTTAAGATTTGTAACATGACAATTCTATTTTTCCATAATGCATCTATATTTTTGTTCAAGACATAAACATTACATGAATTATTTTTATCATTAAAAATAGCACAAACTGAATGGATTAGCGTGCTATTAAGAGTGCTATATTTGGTGAAAGAAAAAAAACATGATTGCCTTCCTGGATGTAATGTGATGCTGCATGTTTGATCAGACTGGACAGGACAAAGTGCTTTCCTGTGCACAGTTGACAATAAACCAATAAAGTTGTCTATTTTTATCTGCTGTTACTGAGTGATTATTTAAATTAGTTAATTACTTCATTGTATGGGACTTCCTAGCTAATTAGTTTCCTTAAAACAACATGTGAAGCTCAGTGCTGATTGTATCTTGTGTTGGGGACCAAAGAAAGATCAAACGGGCCTCAGTCTGAACCCTGTGGTACCCCTCCAGCAGCTGCCCCTTTCTCAGTCACAACAAACCTTGGTCAGGCAGATCTCAGTGTATTCAGACCCTCACACTCTACCTCCATACTTTGATACTGACTGGCTCTGGTTTGTCTCATTCAAACGTGTTTTCTGATCAGGTCCACTGTCTCATTGTTTATATCATCATAGTTGCGCTTCTTGCTTAGATGTGTTTGAAATTTTTTTTTAAATAACGTTAGAATGGCTAAGGTAGCTGAGAATTATACCTCTTCTGTTATTACTAGCAGTATATTGTAAGAGTTAATGATGTTATAAATATATAGAGACTTCTTCAGCATCTCTTTACCTGCTATAATACATCAAATAGCAAGACTAAACAGAATGAATGACAATTAAGTGTACAGTGTGTAACCATACCATACTTCGGAACATTCTCCATGGAGATAGGTAAGTCTTATGTTATACTGTGGAATATTAGCTAAATGAAGATGAAACAGGATGAAGCCCTCCTCCAGGCCAGAGTCAGGTCTGTGGGGATGCAGGCCTGCTCTGAGTAAGGACGCTGTTGTAGATGTTTTTTTGTTTTTCAGTACAAAGAACAATTGAAATGAAGAAAAATAACATGCTTTTAGTCTATTTTTTGGCTAAAAAGTTACATACCTTGGCTTTAATTAATACATGTCAAGGCATTTTCTATAATAGGTGAAAAGTGAAAATTGTAGCTTCAATGTCACTCCCATTCCTGAGGAAAGACTTGATAGGAATGAATGAGCCTGAGATACTACCAGACAACATGAGGGTGCCATCACCAAATGTTGGCACAGTACAGGCCGTCACTACCTGCCTCCTGTGCCAGGTTTATTTTCTCTGTTGCATTGGGAGAGCAGTGCGTATGTGTTCATTTGGCCTGACAGCTTAATGGGGAGCCTTCCTCACTGTACTATAAATACCACTTAGATTTGTTTGCTTTGCATTTCAAAGATGGCAGCTGTGTGTGATGAGGAAACTATATGTGTCAGGTCGTGCTCTGCTTTATAAGTATACCTCTGATGGAGATGCAGTAATTGGCATGTAGGACCAGCTCAGCAGTGATTATCTATGTGCTTATTACTGTTAATGAATCTTCAGGCTGGATATGTAATTTCAGCCCATAGCTCTCGTCAACTGGACCTCATTAAATTCATATGCGGTGCAATTACTACCATTACTATCACTACTGCAATTGCCTACTTTGAAGTACAATATATTATTTTTGAATTGTACATTTACAAGTAAAGTAAAATAGTAAACATTAAAATATATAATATTCCTCGCTCTATCTGGCCTATACAACAGTTACACTGTGGAAGGTTGAAAATGGTATATTTGACATGACTTAAGGTTATCTGTTACATAAGGCTGACAGCTGTAAAATGTCTCAGAAGTCACTATAACCTGTTGCCAGTCTCCCTTAACTCACTTCCAACAGCAACAACTTTATTTTTGAGGAAAACCACACAATTTGTGCAAAATCCTGTGCAAAAGTACATGTACTTTTCTTATTTTTGGTCCTCCACCTGTTGTCTCCATGGAAATAGCTTGCCATATTGTGAAATATTTTAGTGTAGCATGTGGTAGTAGACCCTCTACCAGAAAAGTAAAAAAAAAAAAAAAAAAAAGCATGTTTCTTTTGTTTTTCAAAGGTCAATTACATTTAGTTCAACATAGCTAACAGCAAACTGTCTGGTCTGATTTTGAACTAGATCCATATTGTGCAAATGAAAACCAATTTCAAACATACCCGAGGAGCAGAGGTCACCGCCGCAGTTCTCACAACACAGATTAGCAGCTTTTATCAGAGCAAGTGACTCTATTGTGGCAGACCATTACTCCAACATGACGCCATCCTCCACGGGCCACGCTCCCCTTTGTCCCGGGCAGGGCTTTGCTACCGCTGCATTTCTGGTGTGGACTTTGGTTAGGCCACAGGAAGAGCTCAGGCCCCTGACACCTCCATCTAACAGGGATTTGACTAAATACTCCATCAGCAAATGTGAAAGAGGTGGACTTACACACTGTCACACCCGGACACGGAAGTAATGAACAAACATACAGTTAAGCCTGAACAAATATTATTATTATTCATCCATTTATAATTAAGTTAATGCATTACATCTTACATCATGTACTATTGAGTTATTTAAAGGTGCACTGTGTAACCTTTCTGGGGAGGGTCTGTCGTGGAAATCATGGTTATTGTTTTGACTAGAACATTGTACAGTATTTTTTGCATAACTTATTTGTCTTCATGGGGACAAGTAGGTGATGGCACTAGCTACAGGTCACATGCCTCTGGGAAACCTGTCAGGAGGATCAAATCTCCAGATCCCAAGTAAGGATCTTTGTTAGGAGTACCTAGCTGGAGGATCAGTCCGCTGTGCATGTTTTGGGTTGATGGGGAAAACTGGAGTGACCAAAGGAAACCCATACAGACACAGGAGGAACATGCAAACTCTATTAAAAAAGAGTTCACCTGGTCCAGGAATCAAACCCAGAAGCGTTGTATTGTGAGGCACAGGATTACGAGGTCAAACTGTCCATTGCCTATTAGAGCTGCCAGACTGATTTAGATTTAAGGCCACAGATCTTCAGATTCAAAGTTGCACCTGCAAAAAAGATAAATAGTTGACAGGAATAGTACATAGTGTTATTTAGTTTTCATTAAAGTACTAATGTAAATATCAGTGGTGGAAGAAGTGCCCGATTTTGTTATTTAAGTACGTACGTACTTACGTAGTAAGTACTGATACCAGGTCAAAAATACACAAGTAAAGGTAAAAGTATCCCATGAAAAAATCTACTTAAGTAAAAGTACTTAAGGACCAGTTTAAAAATGTACTCAAAGAGAAAAAAATTAAAGTATTTCGTGTAGATTTTTAGGTCGTAGTAGCTTCAAATGTAGTGATTTTGATAAAGATTTGTGCTTGATTTAGTTCAACAGAAACAATCAAATTAATCTTTTTTTTTTCTAGATGTTCTTATTAATATACTTTGGTTTGCTCAAATGATGAATGTGTTAAAAATAAACCCTCAGCTTTTTCAGCAAGTCTGTTCAAAATTGTGGTGGAGCAGAAAGCACAAATACCTTCTCTCAAATCTAGTGAGGTAAAAGTGAAAAGTATCCACTTTTAGTAAAGTATAGTTACCTAAAATGTGTACTTAAGTACAGTATTTCACTACTTCCACATTCCACCACTGGTACATATGATAGGACTGTGTGTATGTCAAAACATGGCATTGTGTTGCCTGTTTTCTGCAGACACCCTGATCCTACCCTGATACTCTGGCAGGGTGTAGCAGCTTCAGGGAGTGTCTTATACAAAACAATTGTCCTTACCACAGGCCCACAGGCACGTGGGAAAAATGCAAAGTTTTGTAGACATTTCATAATCTTCATTTGTGCATATTCCAACTAATACAAAATAGATGTCATGTCAGCTTAAAATTCTTTTCTAAACAATTCTTTTGTATTATTTTGCATATTGTTATGGATGGGGAGTTTAGTAAAATCATTGCTTGTGTAAAAAACTACCTGGTATGGAAATGCACTAAACGATGCATTATGCTTATTTGGGATTATTGTGTACATAACAAACCTTTTGCAATCCATTCTGTGCCATTCATACCTCCTAGCACAGCAGCATCACCGCCAGGCGACCTACGTCAGTGCCAAAGTCCGGATCCAGGGCATTGGCCAATCCGCGCCGTGTTTTGCCCCCTCCCCCTTTTAAAATCCACCTCGATTTTCTTTGGAGCAGGGAAAACAGTGAAGCGTCAGGGGCAGCAGATGACCGACTAGCGCAGCAGCGAGGAGCACTCCAGTCCCGTCCAAGAGACAAATGAAAGGATGGGGAGAACCAGAGGCTGAACCGAGGACAGTGGAGCACGGACCCAAGGGAGAGAACCTACTTTGGGACACTTTCACCGGATTTAGCCCTCAGTCCGGATCAACAATATGCCATTTGCCAAACGACTCGTGGAACCCCAGTTAGTTTGCAGGCACTACATCCCAAACGAGGACGGTCTACTTTACGAGGACCTAATTACTATCAATAATGTGGCCCTATCGAGGACTTTACGGCAGCTGTCGGACCTCGCCAAACACGCGTGCTCCATTTTTCAGGAGCTGGAGAACGACCTCACGTCCACGAACCAGCGCGTGAGGAGACTCCACGGTAAAATTAACCTACTTCAGCAGACATGTGCCGAGCTGGACCCAAAACAGGAGGCAGTGCGTAAGTACTCCAACTCTTTATCTGCTGAAGCCGCGCTGCCACACGCGCACATCATGGTAACTACTGGCTTGTTACAATGAGTTTAATTTGGGATTTTTCCTTTTGTTAATTTATTTAAGCTGTTCTTGCTGTTTGATCGAGTGATCCTGAAGGGAAACTCGTGTCTTTTTATTCATTTGTCAAACATAAATAAGGTTTTGGATCTACTCTACCTTGAGGGCGCGTGTTCTTTGAATTTACACTATTACTCAGTTTTTTTTTATAACGCTGCTATAATCCTCTTATATTCATGGAGCAACAACACATGCTTGTAAAACGGGGTTAAAAGGAGTGGACTGCCCTTGTGTGGGATTTATGTATTGTAGTAGTTGACCGTAAGAGTGACTGGACTTGGTGCGTAAAGTACATAGGTTTGGTACGGGTGCGTGCGTAAAAAGTTCAGTTGAAATGCTTAGCCGTCTCCCTGTTGTCCTGTTTCATGTGTAGCTGACAGGGAGAATTCATTGCCCCGATAACGCAGCATGTGGGCGTCGCTTGGGTGCTTTTAATCTCAAGAGTTACCCCCCTTTGGCCAACCGGGGTGTTGTTTTGATAGTAAAGTGAAGTGTGTGTGTGCGCATAGGGACACTTTTCACTCACCCCTCGTCTTGAAACCTGCACATCCCGTCTTTTTGGCCTTGATGAGTGGTTTGAATGGCCCGGGACATACCTGAGTGGATTTACCCCGCTTTTAGACCGAGTTTGGCATGTTGTTGCAGGTCCCCATATCCTCACATAGGACATGCTTCCTGTGGTCCCATAATAAAGTGGTTCTTCTTGTGGATACCTCCCATAGTGAACGTATTAGTAGTTATTTACCTGTGTAATAGCTTAAGGATTGAATTTAACTTTTTGATTCAAGATTTACTTACCACAGAAAACATAGTGTTTTACAAATTGTGGTACAGGTACAGGGAATTCAATTTTGGGATTATTGTTTGGTATTGGTGGTTTAGACCTGGGTCGAACTGGATCTGTCCTGGCTTTCATGATCTGAACCACAAGGCAAGTACACTGCTTTAGATTTTTTTCTTATTGCAATGAATCACAATATTTTCTGAAGAAATTGGCTATATAATATTTCAGAATGTGAAACTTTATTGCATGTTTTTCTCATAACCCTCTGCCCTTCTGAATAATCCCATGCATTTTGCTCCACCACTTTTCCTGTAATCTGTTTTGGTTTTGTGGGACATCTCTGGTGTGGCTTGATGGAGGAATGTGGTGAACCAACCATGTGCTCTCGAAATATTACCACATAAGCAACAAGCATCCTGACTCCCCCTCTACTCTCAAATCTGTGTAACTTAAAACCAGCATCACTAACACAGGGACTACACTGCTCTGCTCTGGCCTGGTTTAGGAGGACCTGTGGATGTTGATTGGGTGTCACAATATGAGCTGTCCAAACACAAGACTATAGGAATACATGCCAGGCGTCATTTCGTCATTTATGCTCATGCCAATTATTAATTTAAAATGTTACGAAATTAGTTGGCTTGCTCTCAAAACATCACCTGCTAGCTTTGAAAAACATGTATAATTAGTTAGCAAAGTTTCAAATACTTCTTTATACTGACACCATCCTTATTCTAACAACCAACATGAATGTGACTTGAATAACTTAATCTATAAAGTATATTGTCTTTATTAAGAAATCAACTTGTAGAAGAAACAGCTTTATAATTAAGATCAATTAATTGTCATCTCCTGGACATTTTCTTCTCAAATCTGTGCCTCTTTGACAAGCGGGGTACACTCCTGCCCTAAACAAAAGGAGGCTAGCGTGTGCTCATACTGATACCTTATCTCCAGTTCAATAAGTGACTGTGTTTTATCTTATGTGGCCAACCTGCTGCGTCTTACAGTGGGATCCTATGGACAGGCGGGTCATAAAAGGCCCCTCCCCGCAGAGATGTCCCATTTACACTAATTGTGATTCAGATAAAAGGGGGCAGTGTTGTTTAACCATGCACCAACCCATTAATATGAAAAACACTATTATCAGTAATTAGGGTCTTCCAGGCAATAGACTTTATCAGATAACATAGGCTGTAGCTTCAAAGAAAAGGATCAATAGTAACCAGATACCACAGCTGTATATCTTGTACCTTGTATAGTATTTAAAACATGCTTTGACCTAGTAGTTGTAGTAGCAGTAGTAAGAGTGTGGTATGAGAACTAGTGTGGTAAATATTGTATATATCTGTATCATGTGTCTTAATTTGTGAATACTTGATAATTCCATTTCTCTAATTATAAGACATTCTGACCTGCACATGTCACTTACATGGGAAAAAAGTACATGGTTATAAATAATATGGGTATAAGTGTATGTGGGTTTTCATTGCAACTTTTACTTTCACTTTCTGACCACTACATCTAAATTTATGACTAACCACTGTTTTAGAAAGTAAGTAGATTTTCCTGGCTTCCTCCTGGTTACATAACACAAGAACTCTAGAGCCTGCGCTTAGGAATGAGTTATGCTTGAAACGCCTAAACTCTGCATAGCTTTTCCACTTCTACTATTCACTGCAGTCCCCACTCACACGTCTGGTCTTTGCAGCTCAGGGAGGTCCGACCTCCACTGGCCTGGAATCAACACATCATTTATACTGTTGGCTGTAGTAGTAGTAGTAGTAATAGTAGCAGTAGTAACAGAAGTAGCAGTCCAGGAAAGCATGTAATCCAATAGACAGGACTTCCCCTAAGAGTTTATTGACCCTCTCCAGCCATTACTGTGACTTTGATTTACTAAGTGAAGCTGCACCAACAAGTCGATGCACACTCCATCCCAGGCCCATATCAATCAATGCAGTAGCTACACCATTGTGCTACATGTGTAAAGTACTACGGCTACAAGCAACATTAAATACAAAATGAGATTCTAGTAAGACAACAAGTTAGTGACAATAATTTAGATTATTTTACTCAAATAAATGACTTCTACTGAACAGACATTTCAACTTTTATTTGAACATTTTAAATATGTTTTTTGGTCCATTTGACGTGTTTGACAGAATAGCACAGGAAATGGGAGCGAAAGGGGGGAAAGACAAACCGTCAGAACCAGAAGTCAGACGCTGAGGCAGGCAGGTTGTCATGTCTTTTTCATTGGCTGGATTGTCAGTGTGGTAGTTGCAATAGTAGTACAATAAAATAATTGTAGTTGTAGTACAAATTTGACTTATATGGGTAACATTACTTAGATGTAACAGTAGGTTTACCATGATTAAAATATTTGAGCAATTGTACCAAATTACCTATTTTCTGCCAAATCTGCAGTCCTGGTGTGGTGTCTTTTATGTTGAGCAGCATGCACATATCTGGCTGGTCTGGACACCTGTTATTCATATAGTCCCTTTTTAATTATAGAGCAGGTTTCAAAGAGCCGCAGCCCCAGGACCCAGACAGACACGGGGTCCAGACAGCTTTCACACAGGCCAGCTACATGCAGCAGCCAAAACCTGAAGTCAGCACTTTTTACATGGTGGTTTCTTCGTATTTTTGCTAATAATATTCATGCACTTGTGATCAGTGGAGAAAATAGATCAGTTGCATTTAATTATTTTATGTGCATTCACCATAGAAAAATAACAAACTTTGAGATCATCGTCGCCTTGCATAAAGAAGTGGGATTATTGCTGTTTCAGGCTAACTGTAACAATCAAAGTAATAATGCTTTCAATAGATTTCAGGTTATCTCAGGTCTTTCGATGGCTGTAGTGGTTTTCTAGGACTAACCCAACATAACACAGACCTATATTTTGCTAGTAGGGATAACTAACTGTATATTGTACTGCTATTGGTTGGATAAAAAGTACACAGACACAAGCCCTACACTTAACTTTTCCTCATCTGCATGTGTCAGTACCTCAGCCCACGAGGACCTCCTGGCCTGCTGCATTGAAGTGGTTTGCGTTGAACCTTTTTGTTAAGTCAAGCATTCCCATAAGCCAATGACCAGCAATGACCACAGCTCCCTCCTGCATTTCCAGACCCTGTACCCCACACACGTGCCCTTTAAATTAGACAGGACCATTGTTGCTTTCAGGGACTTTGGGCTGTTGGTTCATGAAAGGAGACGTTTAGGTAAAATTGGGGTTAAGGATTTTATTGCTTTGCTTTGGGGAAAAATGTGAAAGTGATTACACTTTGCATTCCTGTGGTGGGCCAAGTGCCTCTAGTCTGTGGGTCATCTGAAATCCTCTCCGGATATATATTTTCAGGTGGATATTGCGTTTGTGTTTTTAGGGCAAAGGAATGTGTGCCCCGTGAAAAATCCCTGTATTGAGTGGTATTGTTTTAAATAGGTTCCTCTTGAGGAAACTGAGCTAAAGTTTGTTTCTGCAAAAAAAAATTGACTCAAGATAAGATATGTGAGAGCTGTCAGAGCTTGTTAACTAACATTATACAGGAGGATATTTGAAAAGAACTGCATTTTTACTCAGTTTGTTCAGTTTGGATTTACTCTGGCCTTTGAAAAGTCATTGTTTTTTTTCTTCATGGGTTTGAGCTTCATGGTTTATGGAAAATCTTTTTCTTTTATCCTTTCAAACGCTATACTATGTAGTTTTAAAGTATCAGTTGCGATGGAAATGATCAGTATCAAATATTATCAATAGCAGTAAGTCTTCAAAATTGGACAAACTTAACTAAACTTGGTATAGTATAAGTTTTGGTATAGTATCCATGCCTCTAAGCAATAGAATTTCAATGTGGTAAATGGAGTGAGCTAAAATTGTGTTGATTACCAAAACATTGTTGAATTTTAACTGGATCCACACAAAATGAATAGTTCACCCATAAGCCTAAAACACACTTGTCAGACAGCGTCCCCCCCAGCCAGTATCTTTTATGGACTGTAGAACTTACGGCTCTATTGGGACCATTCAGGGCTGTCCCGTGGAGGTAGGGGGCCAAAGTCATGTCCCCCTGACCCCTAAAAGGCCCACGAGTGACCTCCCAGCCCCCCTCCAACACGCCCCTCTCCCAAAACACAAAAGGACATACAGACCCACCTCCGTCTTTGCTTATCAATCAGTTTGTAAAGTCTTGAGCGGCCAATTAGAGAGGCTTTAACATTTGACATGATAGTGAATGGCCACAGGTCAGTGGAGCAGCAAACGCAGAGAGGAGGAGGACAACAGGGGTTTAAACCAACAACCCCAACTCAATCACAGCTCAGCAATGATGGGTGGAAAAGAAGGGGACTCATGATTTTGCAGGAGGATAACTTCATTTAGGTTGATGGCATTAACTACATAGCTTTTAGCCTTGATAAATATAGTTAGAATGAGATGTCCACCCCTAACCAGAAGTTTAACTCTTGCTTCTGACACTACTATCATGGTGTCTTTGGGCAAGACATATTTGCCTTTTATAAAAGTGTGATTTGTGGCTAGCTGTTCTTCACACCTAATCCACCAATTTTGTACACTCTGTCCTTAACAATGTTGTGGAACAGTTTTAACCTTATTTCACGTATCAATGTCTTCACCTTGGGGTTTATTTTCATGTTCAATGTCATAGAGCTTAGTCAAATCTCCCTGAAACGCTGAGCTACCCCAAAGGCAACCTACGTAAGTCAGTTTGTAATGGGACTAAGCAGTGTGTATTTGTTCAACCTTTGTAGACTAACTCCTCCTCTGCTGCCCCTGCCTCAAAACATCTGGGCTCTGTCTGACACACCATTTTGATGTTATTATTAAAACTATTACAGCTAAGACCAGAGGATTTTCCCGCTTGTTCAAACAAACACAGTCTTCTTTAGCTCGCCATGGTGCAGCGAAGTTAGCACATTCTTTTCCGTGACAACCTGGGGAAATATTGACCATTTATGAGGTTATAAAAGCATTATTGATTTGCCTTTGTCTCGACTATGTTAGCTGAAGGCGCTTGAGGTCACTTGTGCTTTGTATGGGTGTATCTGCTCAATTAATACAGAATTTCTAGAGGACATCCCTTTTTAATGTTGTGTTTTGTTTTGCATGGTTATAATGAATGATGAACAGTTTGATGGATATGATGTAACTGGATAGGCGGTTGTAAAAAGTTTATTTTTACCTTAACCTTGCCAGTGGTGTAGTAATTTTAACAATACAAGAGTAGCAGTTGTAGTAATAAAGTTACACTACTATTAATAAACCCTGTATTGGAGTGAGTAATTTGCAGTAGCACTGTGTAGTGGCACTGCTGACCACCCAGTTTTTAGTCATTTCTATCTGATATCTATCTGATAAGATACTTTTTTACTTTTACTTTACTTCTTACTTACTTTTATCTTCACCTGGAGTGAGCTTTAAATACTTAAAGAATATAACAGAAATGGGAAAATATATCCTAAAAGTTGGCTCAGTATCTGAGATTAGGGACAAGAGATGGATCCGAACAAAAGTAGAAAGGAAATTAGCAGAGTTCTTAGAAATGTGACGACATTTCAGAAATTCCCAGCAGATGTTGTAGCATATAGCATATACAGATAGATTAACCATTTTAGTATGGTTAGGCATGGTTACTAGTATGTATAGTTGTAGCAGTAATCTACTTTGGTAAGTCTTTTGCTTAATTTTTCAACAATAGTGGTTCAACACATGTATTTTGAAAACTTCCAGTCTTTGATAAAATGAACCCTTTAAATGTATAAACCAGGCTACAGTGGTAAAGATAAGTGATATTTAAAGTGGTATTTTAACCGGAGCAGCCTCATGGAGCTGTATTGTCTTAGTGCAGGTGTTTAGACTTGGACTGAACAAGAATGTTGCCCCCTCCTCACCTCAGAGCAGGAGACAGGGCAGGGGATCACCCAGGTCAAATGTGCTTAGACACACATGTCTTTTTATCCCCCTCCACCACATCCCACAGCGGCACCTGTGGGTCCTGAGACATGTGCGCCAAAGGGTGCACTCTGAAGCATGTGATGAAAGCTGTTCTCCAGGAGCAGGTCTGGGTAAATATCTTCTATATGTGTTTCTTTAATCTTTCATTACAATCAGGTGTCAGACACCTGCACAACAGACCTAAAGGAGGTAGAGGATTTGGATGCAGATGTGAAGGCAGTCTAGAACTATCTGCAGTACAATGCTACGTGGCATTCTGTATCTCAACTCAAGAATGTTCAATTTATTACACAGTAGACCAAAGCAGTTTATTTGGAAAAATGTCTTAGTATAAACCTACAAGCGTAAATCATATGTATTGGACTGGTAAAAAATTAATTAAATCTATAAACATGTAATTATCATATCTTCTATCTGAATACTTACTTGGGGCCTAAAAAGTGGTACATTCTGGATACTATTGCCAACTTGTATGACAATCTGGTAAGAAATAACTATTGGGTAAGAATTCTGGTCTCATTGTTTACATCAGTGGTCCTGGACTGAAAAGTTTGGTAACCCCCACTTAACATTACCTATTCAAATACATAAACATCTGAAACTTAACAAAAACATTAACTTTCATGTTAATTTCACATGATCTGCCTTGTTGTTATGGTTCAGGGTCTGCAGACTGTTGGACATAAACCCTCCCTGCATGTCTCAGTCGTTGCAGGACACATTTCCCTGTTTGGACTTATCTGCTCCCTGCGGTGGACTTTCACGTGTTGCTCTGATTTACACTGGGCTGAGAGGAGAGAGAGCGAAAGGAGGAATGTTTGTGAATGAGCTGACTGGATACAGAACTGTAACCCGGTCCTGTTCCTCGTCACATCAGACCAATAAACTCCAGGATCACTGTGACTCAGGCTGTGTTAGGCAGAATAAACTTTCTTCCAGATGATTTAGATAATGTTACATCCTCTTTAGTCACACTGTTGCTGTGGCAACAAAGTTTTTCATATGTTTATAATTTAGGTTAGGGACAAGGAGGATGATGAATTAGCAAAATGAAAACTTTAGATTTAACTTTAACCAAAACATAGCATTGGTTAAAAGTGCATTTTTTGACAACTTTATTTTGTCAAACTTACACCGCCTCTATGGAGATTGTATTGCTTTGCGTCCATGGAAACCAATAGGTAAGACAAAATATATACCCCTGAATTTGAATAAATGTGTGATAAGTTAATCGTGCTGTGTGTAAAGCTATTAGTTTATTAGAGAATCTTACTATGTTTTCGTTTAAAAAAAAAAAAATGGATTACTTGTTGCCATTGAATGATTTTGGCATTGTATGGATGATAATAGTTAAAGGGGCATGACGCTGGGTAAAGCATTTACTAGACACCCTTACCCATGCACGGTGACTTCTCCTTTTAGAGATAGTGTGAGTGGACAGGTCAAAGAGGTCACTCCTCGCCTCTGCCCTGCTGTGCACTGACCCTGTTCGGAGCCTTTGTCCGCCCCTCCTCCTGTGGGATACGTCTACGCTACCACGGTTAATCTTTTATTCTTCTCACTCATTTCTGTGCCTTCCCTCTCCCCCGGGCACTTCACACACAAACTCTCTCTCCACTGCTCATCTCTATCCCAGTTTCTTATTTTGTCAATGGGCCAGTCCGCTCCGAGCTGCCCCATTAGCTGAAAGAGACCATAAGGGTGGCTGTGGCGCCAAGATAACCATGAAAAAGGGCTGACCTGGTCCTTTATAATGTAATGCTTAACACATTTAAAGACTGTGAATCAGCTAAGACTTCAACTCTGAGAATTTACTGTGTTAAGTTTGGGCAGTGATGGCTGTATTTTACAGTAAATGTGCTGTATAGATA